>NW_027282616.1:82500-95000 GCF_046629955.1 Centroberyx affinis | reverse complement strand
AGAGGAGATGATTTCCCTGCAGATCTCTCTGTACGCTGCTGTGTATCTAACAGGACACCCGCAGCGACAACACACCCGTCCAGCCGGCCTGATGTACCAGATAAACTTTGCCGCGTCGGCACATTGTGACAGGATGCTGAATATGTGCTGCACATGATCTCGCTGTAGCTTTCACAGACGGCCCACTTTCTCAGAAGGAAGGTTCAGCGGTGTAGTTTGTGTCTGCTGCAGAGCCTGTACATGTTCATCTGTAGCGCTCTGTTTAGCTGAAAAGATTCATACGTTCTACATATTGGTTCCTGAACATTCCTGGTTCCTGGTGGCTGAACATTTTCCTTCTCTCTGGTTTATGCTTTTGCTCCAATGCAAGAGGAATTACTTGGAAAATGCTGCAGTACTAATGCAAGATAGATGCAGGATTTGGCGACTTCTGCACTGGTTGCCACTGAAGATATTTGATGTAATGATTTTCTGTATGCTGACAAATAAATTCAGACTTCAAATGGGTTTTACTTCAAAATGAGAGATTCAACGTTGTAAAAAATGTAAAATGTAAAAAGTGACACCTTGTTTTAAACGCACAATATGTAATTTTCTGCCGCTAGGGGTCTCTTAATCAAAACAACAACAAAAGACGGAGTTTGATGACGTCGTGAAGTAGCGTGGGATCATGGGAATTGTAGTCTTCATTGACAGACGGTGCTCTGCAGTCCGATTCTCCCGGTTAGGATTCCTTCAGTGTTCATCGTTCAGGAGATTTTTACTGGGAGCCGAATTATCCGCAGAGGTCTCCCCCTCTCCAAAACAAACGGACCCGGTGATTAAAACCGGTAAAAACAACTGAATAAAGCAGTTTCACGTTAAAAATCAGTGTTTCTCTGACGCTGTTTGGCGAACACAGGACGTCCGGAGGGGCTGCGAGCCGAGCTGCCGCTAACGTTTGCTCAGCTTGTCTCTCTGATAACTTCAGATCCAGATGTCCGATGACTAAAATCCTTCATCCGGTTAAAAGAAATATAGTTAAAAACGACCAAGATCTAAAAAGTGTATCATAAAAATGTGGCTTAAAACTGGATAAAAAGTCAATTTATGACAGAGTTTCTGGCAGACAACCACAACACCGACACATGAGCACAATATAATCATCAGCTTGTCCACGTAGTAGAGGGGGTAAAGGGGATATGACGCCATTGACAGGCGACCAAATGAAACGCACCGTTACCTTAAAAAATTCTGTGTTTCTCTAGGTTTGAAAATTGTTGGAAATATTTGGGATAATATAAGTACACAACTCAACAACATAGGTCTAGTCGTTTTTAGATATTTTAATGCGGAAAAGCTACATATTGGGCCTTTAAATGAATTAAAACAAAGGACAGAGGGTAAATTAAGTCCTTAGTTGACACTTCTACAAGCTGGATCCTCTTCATTTTAGAGATAATGAAGGATGAACTTTAGGTATATATGTTTTTCATTTTGTAATAGATTTCCCTCATGATATACTGTAGCTAATGCACATGGGATTCAGAGCGAACCCTGCATTCCCTTCTGATGTACAGTGGGCGATGTGTTGGACGACATGTGGCTCTCGTCGCCCCAAATCTCGACAAGTTCGCTTTCATCTCGGAGGAGACGCAGCAGGCTTCGGTCATGACTTCCCCTCGTGACGCGACTGTGGGCCGATAAACATCACAAACAGAGTAAACAACATTTACAAGACCCGCTCTCTCTCTCTCTCTCCCCCCACGGACGCTTTAATATCCAGAGCCGCCTCGTCGCTCCGAGATCAAGCTGATCAACGGAGGGTTCATTTTGATGGTGTCAAGGTAAGAAATGAAAGTGGCGGCGGGGGGCGGCGGGGGGTGGGGGGGGGTGAAGGGTGCGTCTCGCTGCCTTTTCTGATGCTATTTATAAAGGGCCAATCCCGCTCCTCCTCCTCCTCCTCCTGGACACGAAGGTGAAAACCGAGGCTGATAACGGATCAGATACGATGCCGGAATACTAACAGGCCGAGTCGATTACCATGGCTGTTGTGCCGGCGTTTTCTCATTCGCCCCTGAGCCGAGGCAATAAAGCGAGGAGGAAGAGGAGGAGGAGGGAGGAAGGAAGCTGAAACGTTTGTCAGCTGAAGGCGGCTATAACTCTGAGAGCCTTGGACGGGACGTCTTGGAGGGAGCAAGAAAAAGGGATAAAGTATGGCCCAGGAGGGAATAACAGCCTCCACCTTTGAGGATAAAAAAAAAAACACTCTACTGCATAAGATGAAGGTCTCCAATACAAGGAAACTGTCCTTCTCAGTCCAGTCAGAACAGCAGCATCACTCCATATCTTCCATCGTAGACTAATAACTCATATATTCAATAAATATCTCATGTCTCACATCCTGTCTCCCTCATCTTCTGCCTCTACTTGTTCTCATTTCTTTAAAAAATCTCCAGAATTTCTATTTTTAATTCCTTTTCTTAGCACTTCTCTCATAATAAATGATCATTCTAGAGTTACAGGAAAATTTGTTCCATCTAGTGTCAGCGCACAATTGTTCTGACCCTTGACCTCCTGGTTCTTGTAATGTTGGCAATCGAGGAAGATGAAGCTTATTCTATTGTTGTACTTATCGTAAGAGCAATGAGTACAACAGCTAAACACCTAAAATTAGGGGATAGGGAAGGGGGAAAAGGGAATTTATACAATAAAGCTCCAAGGCAACAGCAGTTTATATCTTCTACCTGGATCGATCCATGCACATACAATAAGAGCAACAGCTAAACGCCTAAACTTGTATCTTTTGCAAAGGATATCCAATACATATCCAGCACATATGAGAACATTCTCCTTTCAAAAACGTACGAATTCTGAAATAACTTTTAAGAGGTGGGAAAAAAAAAACTGGTTGATTTTTGTCATAGATCGTTTCACATTTATAATGCATTGCTGCTGTTTCCGTGCAGCCGCAGGGTCGAGAAACATTCTCAACACCCGCCGGACACAATGTTGGCTGTCGACTGCTGGAACAAAGCGGCGAACTTGTAAAGAAATTGATCAAGGACAGTGATGAGACATAACAACATAAACCTGCTTGATCTGAAATTCTTGGGAACTCTCACTAGGGCCTGTGAACGAGCCCGAACGAAGCCGAGGTCATGCGTTCCCGGCTCACCGTATGCTGTAGAGCACGTTGCCGTTTTTGGAGATGCGGAGCAGCTTGTTGTCGGTGGTGACCTCGTGGAAGTTGGCCCCCTTCTCGTTGGCAAAGAACAAGTCGGGCTTCCAGATGGAGTCCAACATGGAGGGGTCGAGGTCCAGCGAGTCGTCGGGATACTCGCTGTAGGCCAGCCGGGGGTCGTTCCACTGCTGTCTCAGGAAGATATTCACTCTGTAGTCCTGTGGGGAAACAGACGGGACAGTGTAAGAAACAAAATGAATACTGTGTCTTTTATAAATGAATAACATACTCTGTCCTTTGTTTCCTTTGTCCTGCAGAGTAGAGTGTTTGTTTTCCCCACATGCCATAATGATGTATTCAATGCATGTATGTGTGCATGTCCACTATATATGGTTATGAGTGGTTTTGAGTGTTCTTATAGGTGGACAATAGTTTATGCTATCCATACGTGTTTCCATATTAGGTTAAGTTGGTTGGCTTTGTCTCAAGGAATCTGAATTTGTGGGTTTGGCTCTGTGTCAAGATTTACGATTTTGTTTACTCTAATCCAGTAGTTCTCAACGTGGGGTCCAGGGACCACCTGGGGTCCTTGAGGTGGTTCCAGGGGGTCCCCAGCAAACTGATGAATTCTTAAACTTACCATTATTTCATTGACAAGAACTTAACACAATTAGAGAATGACTATTTAGATGATAGTTTCACTGTTAACTCTCTACCTACAATACAGATAGTCATGGAATTCTGGGCAAAATCATATCTAATAATAGAAATATTCTCAGATTTGGGTCCAAGAGACAAAATCTCATCAAATGGGGGTCCGTGGCTCTAATGTGGACTAAATTAGGGTCCTTGATATAGAAAAGGTTGAGAATCACTGCTCTAATCTATATAAGTGAATCCTCTCCACTCCTTTCTTTGTCACTTCTTTGTTGCTTGTCTGGAACACTGAACTGAACCATGCATGTCTGAATAAAGAATCCACGGAAGACTCTTGAACCTTTGCTCATTCATTTTGACCCACAAGGGTGAAGCTTATTTTCCCCCTACAACAGACAACATTTGGACGTTAGGAGGAGGGAGAGCAGCAAACAGGAAGGAGAGATCATTGAGAATAAAGCTGGTTTCACATAGGATGCGTTAACTAAAACCCATTATTTCCGATGGCTGGTGCCGCACATGAGCTAATTTCCGCTGCATTGAGCTCGTTTCCCTTGCAACCAAAGTTCAGTTTAGTTGAATTTTTACGTTGCGTGTTGTGACAAAACTCTCACACCAATGTCCAATAGAAACAACAAGAGAAGTAGCTGGCCAGGAAGGGAAAGAAAATGGAAGAAAATTTGTTTCTAGAAGTATCAGAATTTCCGAAATTATACAACACAAGTCTGAAGTTGTATTGGGAAAAGCTCTCTACTGGAAGCATGTCTCTACTCAAGTGGGCAAACCAGTTGGGTTTAAAAATGCAGTGAGGAGACGAGCGATCAATGACCACTGGATGTCATATTGCTTTTTCTATCATTTCGGTATCGCTATCAGTATCACTCTCTCTATTATAACCCACAGTTGCAACAATAAGTTCTCTGTAGTTTGTCGAAAGCCATTCTGAAGTCGAAGTAGATGAGGCAGACTGAGGGAACGAGAACATGCCAAAAAACTAAATTGCAACCATTCAGCACAAAATCAAAAAACTAAATTCCTGGAATGCATTGAACAAATATTTGTGGGAGGATTTTTCCTTTAAAGCTCTGTGTAACTTTGGTAGTGTCTTGGGTTGTGTATCTTCCTCCATGATGAAACCCCAAAATCAGTGATTCTGTTATCTGTTGCTCCGGTAGAGGAGACTGGAGAATTGTTTGGAGGATACAATGCCATTGTATGGAGGAACAGTCTGAAACTCACACTTCTAGCATATAACCGCGACCAAAGCAGATTCTGGCAATATATAAAAGGATTCTTGTCACTGAATTGTGGTTAAGTGAATCACTGTCTTTGTGTTTATTAAACCTTTCAGTTTGAACAAGTGTAACACCGAAATCCGGTCGGAGGAAACCGATGGAACGAAGAAAATAATACGTTTACTGATAACTATAAACAGGTGAAAAAAAAGTGAGAGACAGGACTTTGACAAAGCGGATTCTGCCGATATATAACAAACGAGTCTCTCACTTTTTTTAACATCTGAAGGAAAGAAAGGGAAAGACGAAAGATGGAAGGATAAAAAGTCTCGTCAAGGGTCACTGCACCGCCGACTCAAGAAGACGCTCACTTTAATCCCATCCAGAGAGATGGGGAGACAGAGATAGACTGACAGATCGGGTTTAGAGGATGGATGGATGGATGGATGGATAGATGGATGGATAGATGTCGTTTTTTCCTTTGTGTGAATTCATGAGATTTTACTGATCATGGTTAGTTCTGGCCCCAAGCTGTATGACAGATCTTTTAACCCTCTGTGAGCCGGTGTGCAGCTTCAGATCCTAAAAAAAGTCGAGCAGGTTTTTTTTTACCTCCGGCACGACCTGCCTGAGGATCGATTAGCAGAATCACTATCATCTTTTAAATTACTAATTAAAACCTATTTTTAGAGACGATATCTTTTACCCTATTATATTTTACTGTTACATTGTTTGTACTTTCTATTCTTATCTTTCTACTTGTTTTAATTGGTTTTGGGAGTATGGAGTTTGCTGTTATTTGGTTGTTAAAGCAGTTTGTAAGATGTTTTTTTTAAAGTGATATACAACTAAAGTTTGTATTATTTTGAAAAAATTGACAGTAAAAACACCTAATCTCAAAAAAAAGATTGCCTAAAATAAAGAGGTAACACATTACAATAAGGGTCACTAAGTTAACTTAACTGTTAATTAAGGGTTAGTTAATGCTTATTAAGCATTAACTAACCCTTAACTTGACCCTTATTGTAAAGTGTTACCAATAAAGAAATATAGTCAGATAGAGAGTTGGATGAGTGAAAGATGGACGGCTGTAGCGAATGTTTCGAAGACAAGAACTGCAGGCTGAACCTACATTTTCAACCGGATTGCAGAGCATTCAAAGAAGAAAAGATAGAGACTCTTCAAGTAAAAAAAATGTTGATATTGTTGACAAAAATGTAATGTACTTATTGTAAGTCGCTTTGGAGAAAAGCGTCTGCTAAATGATGTAATGTAATGTAATGTAATGTAATGTAATGTAAAAAGGATTTCCAAGGCGTTCTTCAGGCAAAAATGTAAAAATCCATTACCTCCTGGCTAGTTAATTAAAAAAAACATATTTAAAACAACTTCCAACATGTTTGCAGCCTTCATTATGGAGTTAGGGTTAGGAAGTAGTTTGACACTGATATAGCTCATGCAAAGAAGTTTTTTTTTTTGAAGTTTGAATTTGTATTGGAGGTTTGACCATGACCAAACCTTAATCTAACCTGTTTTTATTTGCTTTTATCATCATTATCATCATATCCCAACTTTGGCTGAACACTGGCAAATGACAAATTGTAAAATCTCATGCAATGGCATCCGGGGCATTGGTGATTTCAGCAAATTTCACTATTCTGTGTGAATGCGTTTCACAAAAAAGCAGAGGTTGGGGATCCCTACATGACACCAGTCGTGTGTAAATAAGACTTTAGCTTTTCAAATTCCACGACTGATCTTGTGACACCCCATAACCACTGATCAGTGTGTATTGATCCGAATCAAAAATGCCGATTTTACAATAACAAGTACAGTCATTTTTGTCAGTCAGTTTTGAAAAGGCTGCCTCCGCCTCGAGCAGCTGGGATTGTCAATATTACAATCTGAGCAAACTGGAGGTTAAATCCAGACTCTCCTGTGGAAATGAACTTCCACCAGGCTTTAAATCCCTCGGCCTCGACTGTTTAGCTGAAAGGGGGAAGATCGATAACTTTCCTGCACATCATAGGAGTGTGTGTGTGTGTGTGTGTGTGGGGTGGAAAGCATCTCTCTCTCTCCCTCGCTTTCTGTCTTGTACAATATCTCTCTTGTTCACTTTTCCCTTTTTTTTCTCTCATGTACTGCATCTCTTGCTCTCTCTCATGTTCACATACACACATACAGTATATTTCCCCCCAACTATAGTGGCTCTCTCACTGTTAATACACATTCTCTCTCTCCCTCTCTTTCTTTCTTCCTTTCTGTCATGTACAATGTCTCTTGCTCATTCTCTATCTTTCTTTCTCTCTCTCTCATACAGTATCTCTCTCTCTTTCTCTCTGTGATAAACAGCATATTCTTTCTTTGGACGGTGTGTTTTAGGAATATGACGAGTTTTAGTTGAGTTGTGTTGAAATGTCACTTGAAATGAGATTATATAGATCTCTCTCTCTCTCTCTCTCTCTCTCTCTCCCTCTCTCTCTCTCTCTCATACAGTATTGTCTGCACATGAATCGATCCAGGTAGAGGATATAAACTGCCATTGCCTTGGAGCTTTATTATATCAATTCCCCCTCTTCCTCATTCCCAATCCCGAAATGGAGCTTCTTTATTCAGCATGGGGTGGCATTTAGCTCAAACCCCCTATCCCCTAATTGTCAATTATTGTCTGAATATGGAGCCGGGCCACTTCAGCCATTCTGCAGCCATCATTAAGCTGCATGGTGTAGCCGAAATGCATCAGGGGGACGAGGTATGGCCATGCCAGCAGCCCCAGCGGGTGGCATTTAAAGGAGCAATCAGCCACAGTGCTGAAAGAGAGGCAGAAGTGTGTGTGTGTGTGTGTGTGTGTGGGGTGTAATGATACAGTCACATAGCAATCAGCCCCAGCGCGAGACGCCTCGCCGTTTATCACTGTTTATTGGAGGGAATATCTCAGACGAAACAAATGAGCCTGACCTTTACGCTTTCATAAATAAAGTCGCCTTTTGTTGAGGAGCGAGAATTTGATAAATAACCCGAAATGGCGCCGGAATGAGGAGGATCTGTCGACGGAAGGAGGGGAAGGAGGGAAGGAGGGACGGAGGGAATAGAGAGGAGAGAGATAGCAGCCGGGCGGAGAGGAGAGAAGAGGAGGAGGAGGAGGAGAGGAGAGGAGGAGGAGCGGCCGGTGGGATAATCAGTCAGCACCGCCTGCAGTGAGACCGGCTAGAAAAGGTCAGGAGGCAGGAGGAAACAGGCCCGACGCAGTCTACACAGACAAAGATAATTACGTATCCAGCCGTCATGGAAGTCCCACTTTTTTACATACTTGCTGTTCTGTTGCTGAACTGCCCCAAAAAAGTATTTTCCTTTTTTCTTTTTGCACCTGCACCTTTAAGTTTAGCACCATGTATTTATTTTTTATACATATTTTTTGGCAGTGTGATGAATTTACTTTGTTCCAGTCTCCAGTATAGAAGCCTTCAAAAAAAAGTCTTCCATCCTCCATCCATCCTGCAGCTATACAGTGCTGCAGCCACTGCAGGCAGACCCACATGCATTTATCTTTATCCTGCATCTGTCCTCCATTAGTGCTCTTTACACTGATAGTTATTACCAGTAAAAGCCTCCCTTGATGCGTTTATGCTACATCTATCCTGCTTTAGCACTGCAGACAATTCTCTATTGAATGTCATACAGTTGGAAGTTAGTGTACTGCAACACTAACTTCAAACTAACTTTATTTTTATTATTATTATTATTCAGTGGGTTTTATTTTCCATCCTATGTTATGCATTCCTCATTTTTATCTTATTTTTACTATTATTATCAAGCGGGTTTTATTCTCCATCTTATTTTACATTAATTATGGCATTCTATCCCTGTTTTTATGCTCATTCTATGTCTGTTTTCATGTGAAGATGCATTCTATGTATTCTATTCTCATCTTTATCTTATTTTCGCTATTATTATCAAGTTTTATGTGAAGCACTTGGTGCATGTAATTTCTTTGTTGTAAAGCACTTTGAGCTGCATTTCTTGTATGAAAGGTGCTATAGTTTATTATTATTATTATTATTATTAACACAAAACTAGCAGTTACCAAGCTATTCCTTGTGAAAGCTTGTTTTTTTTAATAAACAGACGGGGGGGAAGTGCTGCAGCAGTTCAGTAACAGTGTGAGTTCTGCAGCAGCTGCAGCTGCAGGTTGACACTCAGGGTTAATACACTGACATGAGGCCATTGTAATGTGAAGTGCAACCATGAAATTACCATCCAGCATCACCAGCACCATGAAGCCATTTGCAGAGGAAATGCTGTACTTACACAATACCGCACTCATTTCAGCGCGTATTAAACTCAGGCAGTAAACCACGCATGAAAGACTACAATCTTCCTCCTCCTCCTTCTCCTCCTCCTTCTCCTCCTCCTCTTCCTCCTAACAACAACTCTAACAACAACAGGAACAGCAGCAGCCATATTCTAATTCCACGCCTGTCATAACATCCTGCCGGCTCCCTGGATGCCGCTCAGGTAGGCAGGTAGGAGGTTACGGTGGCTAGGTAATATCTCACACATTATGGCAGCACATCTGCTCTGCTGAGGCAACACCGCATTGAGAGAGAGAGAGAGAGGGAGAGAGAGAGAGATAGAGAGAGAGTGAGAGAGAGAGAGGGGAAAGGGGGAGGTGAAGAGAGAGAGACTTCCGGCAACATGGGATGTCAAATCGTCAAATCAGTTGCGACGGCAAACTTCTCTCTGGTTCCTGAGGTGATTTTAATAAGCAAGAGGTTTGATCGTTCCATAAGCAGTGATGCAATTAAATCCAATTTGTTAAGATTTTTAAGTTAAAAAAAAAAATCATCCGTCTGTCTCATCAGCCGAAATCACAAAAAAATTGACATTTACTTCTCTCTCTCTAGAAAACATTAGATCTTCTCCTCTCTCGTCTCTGTGGTTCCTCACACTGGCTGGTTGGGGAACATGAGCGAGCTGTGTGACGTTTAATGACACACTCACCTTTCAGGAATTCTGGGTATTGAAGTTTTCAAAATTGCCATTTGGGGCTGCCAACGTGCAAAAAACCGTTGTCTGTTTGTTTTCAATATTTAATTTGATAACACTTTCTATGAAGCCAGTGTTTATAATACATTATAATCATACTTATAACACATTATAATACCATCATAATGCATTGTAAGTATAGTTATAATCATGCATAGACAGTTATAATGTTTTATAACATTGGAAACACATTACTTACAATCTGTTATAAAGCTTTTTCATTACCACTTAAATGAAAAAGCTTTATAACAGATTATGAGTAATGTTATAAAACATTGTAACTGTCTATGCATGATTATAACTATACTTATAATGCATTATGATGGCATTATAATGTGTTATAAGTATGATTGTAATGTATTATAGACACAGGCTTCATAGAAAGTGTTACCTTTAATTTAATTTCCAAATATCTAATCGGTTATAGTTTGCCTATATGATTGTTCCCGCAGACAGTGGATCTATGGATTGGTCTGTGTCCGTTTGTTTGTTTGTTTGTTTGTTTGTTTGTTAGTCTGTCCATCATGCACAATATCTCAGACACACCTGACTGGATTTTGATGTAACTTAGTGAAATGATGCAAAAGCTCTTGCTTTTCTCTTTGGAAGATGAGACTGAAGAGCCGGTGCACAAACGTACGTAGCTGCATCCATTCTGTCAGACAGTTCAGTTCAGTGATTTTTTTTGACTGTAGTCGCCCATAAATAACCATATTCAATGTTTTCCTCCAGTATTTTCTTCTTGTCAGGGTGGAAAAGCCTCTGAAACAGCATTAACAGCATCATGGGACGCTAAAACTCTCCACTGAAACTCTCCACCCAGACTGATGAAATTGTTCAGCTTACTAAACAGCGGTGGTGGAGTTTACCGTCGTTCTCCCGTTAAAAACAATGAACACCCGGTTTGCCGTCCCTCTGTATACCGCCACAGCTAGACTATAGAGGGGGGGGGGGGGGGGGGGGGGGGGGGGGGGGTGAGAGCGAGAGAGTGAGGAAGGTAGAAAGAGAGAGAGAGAGAGGGATAAAGCTGGCAATAATACTGTGAGTGATACTGTGGAAAGCCTGTTCATGGTACTCAGCTGTCTTCATATGGAGAGAGAGAGAAAGAGAGAAAGAGTGTATTAGGGAGTGATAGAGCGAGGGATGTGTGTGTGTGTGTGAGAGAGAGAGAGCGAGAGAGAGAGAGATAACAAGGGGAAATAAAGTGATTGAGGCTTGTGTGTGTGAGAGAGTGGGATAAAGAGAGTGAGGGCTGTGTGTGTGTGTGTGTGTGTGTGTGTGTGTGTGTGTAGTATGTGTGTGTGTGTGAGAGAGAAAGACAGAGAATGAGGGGAAATAAGGTGACCAAGGATCTTGTATGTGTGTGTGTGTGTGTGGGGGGGGGGGGGGGGAGAGAGAGAGAGAGAGAGAGAGAGACTGACAGAGAGTGGGCTAAAGAAAGTGAAGGTTTGTGTGTGTGTGTGTGTGTGTGTCTGTGTTTGTGTGTGTTTGTGTGTGTGAGACAGAGAAAGAGAGAAAGAGGAAATAAAGTGACCGAGGTTTGTGTGTGTGTGTCTGTGTGTATGTGAGAAAGAGAGAGAGAGAGAGAGAGAGAAAGAGGAAATAAAGTGACCAAGGTTTGTGTGTGTGTGTGTGTCTGTGTGTGTGTGTCTGTGTGAGACAGAGAAAGAGAAAGAGAGAGAGAGGAAATAAAGTGAGCGATGTTGGTGTGTACACGTGTGTTTTAGAGAGAGAGAGAGAGAGATGAGGGGGAGGAAGGGAAAGAATGGGATAAAGAGAGGTTGCGTGTATGTGTCGGAGTGTGTGTGTGTGTGTGTGTGAGAGAGAGAGAGAGAGAGAGAGAGAGAGAGAGAGAGAGAGAGTACGGAGGAAGCAGAGAGAGCGCTGAAACAGGAATAAAGCCGTGTACCGCCGGGATTTCAACAAGCACTGCGCCACTGCAGCCACTCCATCTATCACTGTGCTCTGTGGTCCGGCCCGAGCTGCACTGTGTGTGTGTGTGTGTGTGTGTGTGTGTGTGTGTGTGTGTGTGTGTGTGTGTGTGTGTGTGTGTGTGTGTAGAGGGAAGGGGGGGGCGGGGGGCTTCTGTACTACAAAGCCATAGGCAGCTCAGAACAGGATCTACACACACTGCAACGAACACCATCGCTGCCTCTGCTGCATGCGCTGAGCTGTTGTTTCGTCTCTTTTTTCTTGAGTTTTAAAATGGATTTTATGGATTTGATAATTACGGATAAATCCAATTATTTCAGTATTTTGTTTTCGCCTCTAATCCTCCCTCGGGGGGGGATTAGGTTAGTCATGACTCTATATATTTTTTTTTTTTTTACCGCAGCACAGTGGCCTTCAAGAGCCGGATTCAGCGCTATAGCAATGGTTCTCAACGTGGGGTCCGGGGA
>NW_027282616.1:0-77500 GCF_046629955.1 Centroberyx affinis | reverse complement strand
GATGGCTGAAAACGTTCTGTGACAGATGAACAATTAAATCAAGTGAATGATATATATTTCTGAGTGCGACCCTCTCTTCACAAAATGGTAATAGATAATTATATAAATAGGTAGAAAATGATGGATCCTTTTTTTAAGAATGGACTTTCTTCACTTTGGTTTTGAGAAGTCAAGCTGAATCTCTGGCAGGAAAGCAGCAGCAGCAGCTCAGACAGTTCAGACCGCTGAGCAGGTGGGTGTGTGTTGGCAGGAACACACACACACACACACACACACACACACCATTCATGTATTTGAGCTTGGCTGGGAGGTGTGTGTGTACCTGTTTCTGAGTGTCAACAGCATTCATGGATGCTGTGGTGTACTGAGATCACCTCTAACGTCACACACACACACACATGCAAACACACACACACACACAGTAAGAAGAGGAGTTTTAGTCAGGCTATCATCGGTGTGTCGGGCTTGGCTGCACTGTGAAGGACCTGATGGTTTGGATATATTAACGCTAATGGATTTTCTATGTAACGAACGAGCGGAAATTTTCCCCCAACGGTCACGACAGCCGCCGCCACCGCCGCCGCCACGCTGTTATGCAAATGGCACGGCGATGATGCGCTCTTCCAAATGAAGTCTTCCAAATGGGAGGCAGGCGCAATGAGGCGGAGACGTTTCTAAACACTCACAGGGCGAGGCTTGTAATTTCTGCGAGGACATAAAAAATAAATAAAACTTTGGACGCGTTGAATATTAACGTTGTCGTTTCAATTAATCGCATTTTTTTTTGGCGAAATTGCACAAACCGAAATGGAGCCGGGAAGAAACGTGACACTTCCCATTAACCCACACACACACACACACACACAGCAACACATCAATAACATCAAAATCTGGACGTTACGACGTGACATCAAGGATAATTAAACTCACCATTGTTGTTTCAGCAATGGAGCCGAAACTGTTGATAAAAATGTTGCAGGTTACGTTTACAGGCGGACCTGCAGAGGAAGAAGAGAGGGAAAGAGAAAGAGAAGTCAAGTCTCATCGCAGAGCGTTTTTTAAACCGACAGGACTGTCAGAAAAGTGCTTTACACAATTTAAATAAACACAGGAAGAGATAAAACAATGGCAAGAAAAGTAAGAAGTACATCAGAAAGTCCAATAAACAGGGCCGGAGTGTGTGTGTGTGTGTGTGTGTTGGTGTGTGTGTGTGACTGGATATTAGAGCAGCAGGACAGTCTGCAGCAGAGGGAAGTGAATGGCAGACTGCAGGGAAGTAAACAAAGACAAAAGAAGGTGAGGTGGAGGAGTTAATGCGTCTGAATAAACGAGTCTGCAGTCTGGACTTAAATACTAAGAGAGAGAGAGAGAGAGAGAGAGAGAAAGAGAGAGAGAGAGAGAGAGAGAGAGAGAGAGAGAGAGAGAAACCATAAACCGTCTTATTACAACAAAGAAAACTAGACGGAGGAAAATCAATCTCACCTCCCCTCTGAGACTTAATAAAAGCCCTGTCTGTCAAACCCACACACACTATCAATGAACACAAGGTGTCATTTCAAAGCAAAGTCCAACATAAAAAAATAAAAAAATAAAAAAACTCCCCTCCCTCGCTCTCGTCCTGTGATACCAGGAGAGATGAAAGAGAGGAGAGAGAGAGAGAGAGAGGGAGGGAGCGTTCAAGGTTGTTGTGAGACCAGTCGAGCGGGAGAGCGAGTCGATGCGGAGGTGGCGGTGCGGCGGCCGCTCCATGGTATTACCAGCTTGTACAAACACAAAATGCGATTACCGGGCCGGCGAAGAGTCGACTCCCGACGAGGAGCGTGGAGGACGGCCAAAAAACACACACACACACACAGTCCACCTCTCATCTCCTTCAGGGAGTCGACATGATATTGGCTTTAAGAGCTAAATCATATTGAGTGACACACACACCTACACACACACACACACACACACACACTCTCCTCGGTCGGCTGGTCGTTGGTTCGATGGCGGCGCGGACTGGATCTGCCCCGGCAAACCGCGGCAAGCTGTAATCCGGGGACCACCAGGGGGTCCTTGAGGGGGGTTCCAGGGGGTCCCCAGCAAATTGATGACTTGTTCAACTTCACCATTATTTAATTTCCAAGAAGTGAACACAATTAGAGAATGTAGAAGAATGACTGTTTTGATCATAGTCTCTCTGTTTTCTCTCTACCTACAATACAGACAGTCATGGGATTCTGGACAAAATCATATCTGACAGTAAAAATATTCTCAGATTTGGGTCTGAGAGACAAAATCTTATCAAATGGGGGTCCGTAGCCCTAATGTGGACTAAATTAGGGGTCCTTGATATGGAAAAGGTTGAGAATCACTGATGAATCACACAGTAAAAAGGCCGAGGCTTTGAAAAGACGTCACATTTCACATTTATACCAGGAAGCATCGATTGTCTCAGTCCTGGACAGCAGGAGCAGCAGAGACAGACTGCTGAGAAAACACACTGAGGACAGGAGGAGATCAGATTAAAAAAAAAAACAGCTGTCCCCCATGCATGTTTCATCTGTTTAAATTTGTACATACAGTACTGTGCAAAGGTCTTAAGCACATAATCCATAAAGCAAAGATTCTTTCAAAAATAATGAAATGAAAATATCAAAGAGCAGTCTACTGACACACTAATGCAGAAAATAAATATTTAATAATAATTATTTAAAAACAGGATGGAATATATGTTGTTTTTTTTTTTTTATATATCTGTGCAGTCTGTAGTGGATGACTCAAAATGAGGAAACACTGATTTCATTTTTGCTCTTTAGGATGACATCAGATAAATACAATGGCAAAACTCAAAGCAAAACTCAATTTCCTGGCATTTAAAAACTTGATGGATTCAGGAACATGTGCCTTTTTATATCTGTGAAAGACAAAAGGAGTCGAAAATGAGGAAACACTGATTTCATTTCTGCTCGATTTCATGTTCTGCTGTCAGCACACTCTAAAACCAGCAGGTCATCAAAGGTTCTTTTGAGACCCAAAGGCGAGCAGAACAGCCCTAAAGGGTTCCTTGAAGAACCCTCATACAGTATCAGAGGTTCCTGGAAGTAGACTGCTGCCTGGGTTTATGAACGGTTTACAAAGCGGTTCTTCAGGGAACCTTCTGGGGTTCTTGGTGCGTTATATCACAGGGAGATTTTCATTAAGTACTAACACAATATCACTGTATACTTTCAACACTTTTCCATATGTTTACACAGGCATGAGGCTGAACTGCCCAGTCCCACAATGCAACTCTGCACCATTTATGTGTGGAAATGCTGAATTATTATATGTGAATCTGTAGATGAAGTGTCGTTGTTGTAGTCATTGTGTGTGAAATAATTGTTTTCCCAGTAATGTTGTTTTAAATT
Organism: Centroberyx affinis; assembly: GCF_046629955.1. Classification (NCBI taxonomy): domain Eukaryota; kingdom Metazoa; phylum Chordata; class Actinopteri; order Beryciformes; family Berycidae; genus Centroberyx; species Centroberyx affinis. The sequence goes on along the minus strand of NW_027282616.1, from coordinate 74,108 downwards.
CAGTGTCAAATTTTTGTAATCAGATTACCGTAATCCCATTACATGTAATCCATTAGTCATCAACCCGGCTGTATACTGTACTGCGTTAGGAAATCTCATTTTTTATTTGATATCGTGCTGGATTACAAATTGTCAAACTTTTTTTTTTCAAAGTCAAGAGGCTGCATGACAGTCGTGAGACCTAAGGTCAAACTCTGCCCCATTCACACACACACACACACACACACACACACACACACACACACACACACACACACAGACAAATAAATCCGTGCTTAACATCCCTGGCTAAACTTGGTCTCTAATTCCACTAGCCGGGGGCTAGCTGGGAATGAAGGAAGGGGTCTGGATTATTTTGATGGCCAATTACTCTCCCTGTCACAGTCTCAGTACTGCTGCAGGCCACAGGGGAGGAGTATCATCTGAGAGTCACACACACACACACACACACACACACACACACACACACACACACACACACACACACACACAAGCACGCAAATGTGGTTAACCCATAAACTCAGAACCACAGGGATGAAGATGTACGGTTAAGAGGGAAAAAATCATTAGAGCCGGCCCGGGGCGAGCGGCCGCTACGTGACTTACATGTACAGTATCTAATTAAAGCAAACAATAGATTACTCACAGGATTGCGTGAGGAAAGGAGGACAAAGTAATCAAGAAGGAAAAAAAAACAAAAAAAAAAAAACCTTCCAGATATTAAATCAACCAGGTTTGCTTCCATGGTAGGAAATGAAACTTGCATCGGCTGCAGATGAAATGAGTTTGTTCCACTGCATCAGAAGAAGAAGAAGAGTCGCATAGCTAAATGTGTAGAGCAAGGCATCAACACTGCCAGGGTTGGGGGTTCAATTCCCACTGGGATCACCGATGCTTAAAATATATGCACTCCTGATTCTGTAAGGCGTTTTGGATTGTTTTAAGTCGGGTTGAACAGATTCAGGTTTGTGAAAGCCTTTGGATGCTTTTAGATTGAAGAAATGTTGGGCTAATTTTCACTATCTTTTTTTCAATTTTCCAAAAATCCCCCAAAATACAAGGATCCAGAGTCTCTGAAACAGCAATTAGACCATCATGGGACACAGGTTTCATTGCAGGTTTTACAGACTGTTGAGTAAAATCCTCCACAGCACACTGAAATGATTTCTCTAGTCAAAAAAAAAAAAAAAGCGTCTCTTCACACATGAAGAAGAAACAGCTGAATATGAGCATCAATCCTCATCAGTCTTCATTTTGTTCTGCTAGAGCTTTCCAAGCATCCATCTCCTTCTACCCATAATCCCTTGCTTTTTGGGGTGGTTTCCGCACCGCAGTTCTCTTGTTACAGGACTGAGACTCTCAGTGCCGTTATTTGGTGCCACCAGAGGTCAAAGGTCATCACCCGGTTCTCATCTGGACAAACCAACTGAACTGAAGGTGAGTCAGGGAGAGAAAGGCAGTTTCATTGGATGGGAGGGGCACGGAGGGACGGGACAGTTCAAAAATCGGACGGTTTTATTGTTTATAAATGTATATTTATGCCTACTAGTGCAGCATGAGGTCACTGGGAAAGACACTGGCCCTCATTTATCAATCTAACGTAGAAACCAGCGCAGATCCGAGTGCAGAAATCATCTCACGACAGGGTTCACGTGTGATTCATGAAACCTTCGTATCTCGCCGATCACAGCGTAAGAATGATCGGGCGTTGATAAATGTGGCTGAAAACAATCCTCATTTAAATATCACGCCTCTAGATATTCTGGGTTTAGAGGCCTCGCCCCCAGAGTTTACCACATGGAGAGGCGTAATACGTCCAAGAAGAGAAACTTCTCCGACCTCCAAATAGAAATTGAACCAATTGTCCAAACTGATAAATGCCGAGCTTTGCGTGGAAATGAAACGTACGCCCGGTTTTCTGTCGTACGTTCGTTTCGTAAATGAGGGCCGCTCTGTTTTTCCAGGAAGATAACTTCATGGGGACTTTAAGATCCACGGACTACAGAGGCGGAGGACTGATCCTCCAGCTTGTGTCGCCTGGGGTCCTCCATGTCTCCATCTATAAAGACCCTAAAAACCCAGCGGAGTCCACCAAGCCGCATTACCGATCAGAAGGCCTATCCATAAACCAACCGGCATTACAATATCGCAGCATTTTCTCAGAATAGCTCTCCGGGCCTAAACCAGATTCCTCTGACACATTTCCCTCTGCGGCCCGGCTTCGTTACGATCCCCCTCTCCTCCCGCTGCGTGGCAGGAGGGAGGCGAGCGCGGGGATATCATCATTTGTCTTTTCTTGACGTCCCTTGCAGTGTGTGACGCAAAAAGCCGGGGAGAGAAGCTAATGCCCCCCACCTCCCTCTCCCTCTCCCTCTCCCTTTTCCACGGCAGTTCATTTAATAGCCGTCCAATGAAGGAGAGAAGGGGAGAGAGAGAGGAGAGAGAGAGAGAGAGAGTTTGCTTTATAGCTTTCCAATAAAGACAGAAGATGGGGATGCAGCAAAAAGAAAAAAGAAAAAGATAGAAGGGAGAGAGAGAGAGAGAAATGGATGCAGGGGGAAAGGAGGTGTGTGTGATGGGGAGAGAAGAGAGAGAGAGAGAGAGAGAGAGAGAGAGAGAGAGAGAGAGAGAGACAGCTCATTAACTGTCATGGCAGGCCGGGCTGGCAGTGTGAGTCACAGGCTACTGTAGCTGCAGACTTATTTGCCTTACCGTGTGTATGCCAAATGGTCACACACACACACACACACACACACACACACGCACACACATACGCACACGCACACACACATATACGCACACGCACACATGCCCTAAATGCACAGACACACATACACTAACACAGACACACAGGGAGAAACACACTTCAGCACATGTGCACAAATGAACAGAGACAAACACACACACACACACACACACACACACACACACACACAAATATGCACAAATGAACATGCAAATATGCACAAATGAAGACACTAAATGAACAGACACGCACACACATAAACACACTAAATTAAAAGCCACATGTGCACAAATGAACACACACATGCACACAAAAACACTCACACTAAATTAACAGAACACAAATACTAAATGTACTGACACACATTACACACACACACACACACACACACACACACAAACACACAGTGAGACACACTTGCACAAATGACGAAACATACACACATATGCAAAAATGAACAAACCCACACTAAATACACACACACACACACACACGCAAAATTCTAAAGACAAATAGGCAGATGCATTCACGCATGCCTACAGGAACACACAGACACACACACACACACACACACACACACACACACGTTAAACAAAACACACTCAGTATGCATGCAGCATACAGTCTGCAACCCAACTATCCAAACACACACACGCACACACACACACACACACACACACACACACACACACACACACACACACACACACACATACACACATATATAAATAACATTCTACGCCACACTGGCTGTAACTTTTTGAGCTGATGACATTTGAAAGCCTCTGTTTTATTCAGTTTTTGGTGTTTGCCTGTTCTCAAACTTTGTCCCTGCTGGCCACCGTACATGCTCTCTGACCGTGAGCCAATCAAATCAAAGCAAAATAATGACTCTGTGTTAAACCTGTTATGCTTCTCTACACAAAGTTGAAGCATCTAAACTTCTATTTCTGAACTTGCCTAAAGTTAGTTGAGGATTAATATCGAAACGTTAAACAGTCAAACTGCAATAGTGTGTGTATGTATGTGTGTGTGTGTGTGTGTGTGTGTGTGTGTGCATGGTGTGTGTGGGGGTGGTGTGCCACACGATGAATTACAAACTTGATCCATTGTATAAGGCAGTTTTAAATTAAAATTCAGTATCTGATTCTAAACACAAAGCACTTAAAACGATTGGGCAATATTTCTATGAAAAATGTATATTAATTCTTTTGGCCGGTAAAAATTATTCTTGGTGGATACATTTTTTAATCTACTAGCCGTTGGCATGTGAGCTGGAAAGTTAATTTCAGAGACTGCATATGCGCACACACACACACACACACACTCTCTCTCTCTCACACACACACACACACACACACACACACACACACACAGACGCTGACACACACACACAGGGGGGCGAGCGAGGCCAGCGACGGTGCTGAAGTCCTGCTGAGGCGCGTCGGCCCAAATAAATCCCTTCCTTCTTCAGCTAAACTCCACTTTCATTAAAAACAAGTGACAACAGCAATAAAGCAGAGTGAAACAAAGCGCTTGGCTGTGGCTCTCAGCACTTCTGCTAACTGCAGCCGCTGCAGCCAGGGCCGGAGCCGGAGCCGGAGCCGGAGCCGGAGCCGGAGCCGGAGCCGGAGCCGGAGCCGGAGCCAGTGGTGGAAGAAGTACTGAGATCTTTTACTTCAGTAAAAGTAACAATCCAACAATGTAAAGATACTCCATTACAAGTAAAAGTCCTGCATTCAAAATCTTACTTAAGTAAAAGTATTGGCAGCAAAATGTACTTAGAGCATCAAAGTAAACGTACTCATTGTGCAAACTGTCCTCATTTAGAGAGTTATATTTTTCATAAATTATTGGAATATTAATACTGATTTATTGACATACATGTACATGTAAGCAGCATTTTAAAGTTGTCAACATGAAGCTAATCTTAACAATTTAGCTATACTTTTGGGTAGTCTAATCTATAACAATGCTATTTTATAGTTATTTTATAAAGATACAAAGTAGCATAAAATGGAAATACTCAAGTAAAGTACAAGTACCTCAAAATTTTACTTAAGTTCAGTACTTGAGTAAATGTACTTAGTTACTTTCCACCACTGACTGCTCAACTCACTGTCTGAGCTCTCCTGCTCTGGGTGTCATTTCACTGCACTGTGCACAAAACTAACACTTATCAAACAATCTGTACATCACTGTGCCATCAAAATACAGATGCAGCCACTGGTAGAAACCCCGATTTCTACTGCTGCACTTTGGCTCCACCCTGAAGAGGAAAAGATTGGAAAAAAACAAGATTTCCTCTCTTATAAGAAATGTTCTTTAAATGGTTGCATCTTATTTTTATTCTAAATCTAATATAGGAACCATCTATACAGAGAGTTTTCTTCTAAACAGCATCACAAAAATCTTAGTGATTCACTACTTTGGTTCTCCATAGTATTGTTAATTTTTTACAGTGTCCTGTTTGGTGGTTACCATCTACTCATTTTTCACCTCCAAGGAGAACAGAGAGAGAGAGAGAGAGAGAGAGAGGGAGAGGGGATAAGGTCTAAACAGAGATGGTATGAAGATGACAGCCAGATAAACCTGCCAGGAAAGCGCCTGTAATCACTTTTTTAATGATTAATACTTTACTGGGTTTTCTATTCCCTGTTGGAGGACTTGGAGCTTTTCTCCAGTGTCAACATCTCTTCCTCGTTGTGTTTTTTAAACTGACACCGGGACAGGAACCAAGCTGCCAGCTGAGGACGGAAGTTAGGGATTCCAGACATATTAGCCTGGTGGGACTCTTTTACTATCCATCATCTCTGTCCCAAACTTTGTTTAAATTCTGGCACCTTGGCATTTTCTTTTGTGCTGTAGCTCAACGCTGCCCCAAGTTAAGGGTTTCCATTCCCACTCCCATACCAAAAAGGTGTTTTGGATTAAAGCCTCCACCAAACAGCAGCAGGTCCACCAAAATGCCAAGTGTGTACAGACTTAAGACAACATTGCTTTTGCCAGTTCTTAGATATCAGGGTTAATCTTTTTTCTTTTCTTTTGTACTGTTCAAATTATGATGACTTAAGAGAGTTACTGCTCCATGAAATCGTTGGTGTTCAGATGAGCAAAAACTGGAATGGCTGTTTAACTTTGATGTGTTTAAGTTTGCTAACTTTATCTCAAAAGCCTGGAAACGAAGGCAAGATAGATTGTTTAATTAATATTTATTTTGATTTTTCAGTAACACATCGTAAGCTTCTGTCAGTGATTTACGAGTTCTGTCCTACTCAGTGATGGTCTGAAGATATGAAGGTGAAAGATAATAAGACAAAAATCAAATTTAATTCATTCTGAAACCCAACAATGCCAATACTTGTGTCCTTGTTGAGAAACTTCTTCCCAAGTTGTTTTGGAGACAACGATCTTGTCACGAAAGTGAGAACAGAGAAGGATCTTTACAGTTTTGTACTTGATGTCGCGCACAATCCATTAAGACACACAACTGTTTGTTTTCCTGTCTGTTTCAGTTGACTCTGTACTAATGCACTAGACTGTTGTGCTGTTCGGATGTGATATGTGTTTCTGGTGATGGATCTTTGGGGCTTCCTGTTCGTTCTTCACGGCCAAGTCACCATCTGGTGTTTCCTCGTCTAGCAAGTAAACTTCTGAGATCTTTATCCTTTTGTTTTGGAATCATGTTTTGGCCTTAGATGTTACATCAAATGCGTCATGGAGGACACAAGAACGCACAAGAAGAAAACTGAGAAACATCCATCATCTCTACTTGGGTTTTGATCAAATTCTTGCAGCTTGGCACAACTTGCTTCAAGAGGGTTAGACAGAAGGAAAGTTTGCGTCCACACATGGCTTCATCACTCGTGCCACTTCTAAAAAAAACCCCTCCAGGATCCCACTGCAGCGTGTCAGTCCAGGACAGTCGCCGTCCTCCTGTCCCTGCCGCTCCGTCCCCCGTCCGCCCAGAACAGAGTCAAACCGGAGCAGTCGCACTTCATCACAAAACAAAACAAGTCCGACACAGCGGAGCGCCGACAGCCGGGGCGGTGACAGTTCATCGCACGCTGAGGACGGCGGCGGATGTTCTGTGCGTGTCTCAGGCTTTCATTTAAGTTTTGATGAGCTGCCAGATGCAGCTGGAGGCGGGGGGGAGTTTAAATCCTGGGCTTCTTCCAGAGAGAGAGAGTATCGTCTGGACTCATTCATAAAGAATCAGCCGTGCTGAACCACGAACAGTTTTACCTTTTAAATATGGATCAAGTTTTTGGGTAAATTAGTTATTTTCCTGTCTTTGTCGATGTGTGTATAGTTAATTCTAAGCTGTAAATTAGTTATTTTGGTCAACCTAACATTGTGTGTCTTGTATTTATTAAGTTTGCTAAGTTTACAAAGTAACTTTGTAGTACTCTGTATCTTTAGTAGATGTTACCAGCTATCTTAACATCAACTCAAATGCAATATAATATGCACTGAACTCTACTAAATACTGGAAACACAGACATGAAACTGCTATCAGTTGTTTTTCTGCAGCTCATATCTTGTATGCAGCCTCTCCCACATCATCCTCCTCTACTTTAAAAAAAAACAAAAAACTTTCTGCCTCTTTCCTCAGCTCGTCTTTCTCTTTTTCTTTTCGGAGCACTTTCACAGCCCTTCCTCCATCTTACCTGCCGGTTTAAAATGTAAAAATGTGAATGTGTTTGGTCCTGCAGACTGCAGCTCTTCCACTAACAGCATCATCCGGACATTCTCAAACTTAGATGTATTTATCCAACTGTTGTTGCTGACAGATCGGCCTGCAGGGACGCGTCTTAACCCGCGGTCCCAGCGCCCCTCATCAGCGCTGCATTTACAGCCACCAATTAACTGGCCAACCCATCAGCCACGCCGTTCCTCCCTGCTGACATCTTCATTACTAGCACCTCCCCGCTGCGGCGTACCTGGACCGCCAAGTGGAACTAATGAAGCAGCATAAATCAAGCACACCCCGTGCTTTTACAAGAGGGGGGAGAGCGGCGAGGGTGTAGGTGGTACAGCGGTGTGCGCTCCATTATCGGGCCTTGGGAGGGTTGTAAAACACAGGTGTCTGGGGGATTGCCTTGGCCCCGCTCTCCCGTGCTTTACTTAACTCTCTCCTCTCCTGATGCCCAATTTGCACTGATAGCCTCCCTCTAAGTGACACCTCAGCTCCGCGGCGCCGAGGCCGAATTGATTCACAGCAACAAATGGCGAAGCGCTAAACAAGCGAATGAGAGGCGGGGAGAGAAGAAAACGTCGCAGGCTACAAATTATGATATGAATAATACTCTGAATTACGCCGGATCGCTTCTTCTGCAATCGGGCTGCCTTCAGCAAAAAACAGTACAATGGCTGTGAGGCATTAAATATTTATAGTGCGTCGTCTGCGGTGCTATATGGTCCGGGGAAAGCGGTTTTACTTTTTATTGAACTAATATATATTCTCCGCACACGCTCGCAGAAGTTCTCTGCTCATTTTACGCCTACAAGCCGAGCCGAGGAAGAGAGAGGGAGAGGGTTGTTTTTCTTTTCCTATTGCTGTTTTTTTCTCCATTATGTCCAGACACGACAGCAGAGGAGGTGATCATTTTGTTCTTATCCTCCATGCATAAACATCATGGCTGAAACGGCAGGGAAACAAAAAGAAATTGCTCGACAGCAGGGAGACTTTAAGGCATCATAAATCTCCCGACTCGATAATGAAACGCTGTTGAAATAATGAACGTTTTATCAAAAGCTGAGAGCTTTATATTGCAGCGAGTTACTCAGCTCAACTTGCTGCATGCAGAAAGTTTGCTAAAAGTCATAAATCTACAAACTCTGCACTCTGCAGAAAAAGGTCTTCATAGGATCTATATTGATAAGCACAGAGGACAACTGATGTGTGTGTTATAGATATTGCTTGACATCACTTTTAGTAGAATATGGAACTTAAAAACAAAGTACTTAAGAAGGTTATGATAAGATACAAAAATGTTTCAAATAACAGTCAAAATCTTCTCTTATTTTTACTGCCACTGATCCACTCTTGCTGTTTCCTTGGTTCTTCATTGTGGCTTTTATTTCTTTTTAGGCTGTATCATGTTCGGTGGGTTTCATCTACTTTGACATCAAATTCAAGCATTTTTCAATAACTTTCAATGTCTTGTTTCACAAATCACAGCTTAAAACATTCCTCTATATTAAGGCCTTTTCATAATGTTTTATTCCACTACCCCTGCTCTTTTCTTTTGTCTGTTTATGATACTGTTTTGATCTGTTTATCTTTACTTTGTTTAATTGGTTCTTGCCTATGCTGTATCTCTTACTTGGTACTGTAAAGCACTTTTTAACCCTGCTTTGTACTGTATTTCTATTATTCTGTATTGTAAAGCACTTTGTAACCTTGTTTTTCGAAAAGCGCTATACAAATAAATTTTATTATTATTATTATTATCATTAATATTGTTTGGTGAAATTCAAGGACTCAAAATCGGCATGTTTCGGGCTAAGACATGACATCATCGCTTCATGTTTTACTCTTGATCTTCTCAAGAAATCCTGGTGAAATCTAAGATGGAGAATCCTCCAGGGAGCTGAAGCATATTGATGAATTTGGGTGCTACATTTTAAGAAAAAATAAAAAATAAAAAAATCAGTACTTTCATGGCCATCCATACATTTTCAAAAACTTTTCTCACATTCTCACACACACTTCAAGGATTCTCAAGTCCCTCGGGAAAGCGTGATCTGCTCAGGACTTCAGGAGGAGGGAGACAGACTTATATTTTTCTTTTCCTACGGCCGTTTTCTTTCCTCCATTAGGCCCAGACAGCACAGCGGAGGAGGTGAGCGTTCTCTCCTCCTCCTCCTCCTCCTCCTCCTCCATGCATAAACATCAAGACTGAAACGAAAAAAACAAAAAACAAAAAAACAAAACCTGCTCGAAAACTGTGAGAACTTTAAAGCGCCGTCCGTCTCCTGACTCAACAATGAGAAACTGTTGAAACAAAACCTGTTTGTTCCCTCTCTCTTCCTCATTTTCTCCCTTCCCTACAGCGATATCCGGCACTTGAAAAGACAGTAGGAGCCCACCGCCTCGCTCTTGTTTATTTCTCCCTTTATTCCTATGCAGACCTTCTTATTATTATTCCTTTTCATTTACAAAGACGCCACTCGTTACTTTTTTTTTGCATATGAAAGCGTTTGCATATGAAGCGTACCTGGCGTCCATATGGAACGTGAAACCCTCTAGTTTTTGACGGTAAGAGTGGAAGTAAACAGTGCGGCTGATCGGCGGCGAGGGGGGTGGGGGGGGGGTGGGGATGGGGGAGGGGGGGAGGTGGGGGGGGGACCAATTCCCGTCACATTTTAATTGGAGCGGCGAGATGAGGAATGGCGGTCTCTCCCGCCGACATATTCTGCCATCCATCATCGCCTCTTCCACGGAGTGAACTTTAGGAAAAAACTTCATTTTCCTCCCACCGAGAAACAGGCAGGAGGGAGGGAGGGGGAGGAGGGGGAGGAGGAGGAGGAGGAGGAGAAATGCCAGTATTATATATTTTACTCTCCTTCTCCCTCTTTCTGTCTATGGATCTATTTCTCTCTCGTTTTCCTGCCTCCCTCCCTTCCTCTTTCTTCCTTTATTTGTCTCTTTCTGTCCGTCCGTCATTCTCGCTCTCCCTCTTCTCTCGTGCTTTCTTTCTCTCTCTCTCTCTCTCTCTCTCTCTCTCTCTCTCTCTCTCTCTCTCTCTCTCTCTCTCTCTCCCTGCCAGAGGGTTTTCAGGTTTCATTATGAGATGAAATGTATTCAAAGTGGGAGGCAGGCAGAGAGGAGGATGGAGAGATGGGATGGATGCATGGCAGCCTTGGTCAGAAATCACCTGGGGCTGAGTGTGTGTGTGTGTGTGTGTGTGTGTTCATGGTTACTTAAAATTGCTATTTATTCCTGTGTGTATTTGTGTGTGTGTGCGTGTCGGTTTGTCTATGCATATTTACTCAAAATTGGTATTTATGCCTGTGAGCATTTTCAGTGTATGTGTGTGTGTCTGTGTGTGAGTGTGTGTGTGTGTGTGTCTGTCAGCATGAGCTTGTGTGTGTGTGTGCTCCTTATCTCCCCTGTTGCCTCTGTTCATACATACATATTACCTGAGCCTCGTAAATATCTCACACACACCTCTACTCCACACACACACACACACACACACACACCTAGCCACTCATTTTGCAGTGTAATGTGCTTTTAATTCAACGTTCAGAGCGGTGACCTTTGACACCAAATGATTTTTATTTGAGCTTCGCAGGCTGTTTCACTTGATCGATTATTGGCAGAAGTCCGGAGGCTGCAAATATTCATGATTTCACAGGAAAAATGCATTAATCAAAGGTCAGAGACAGCAAATAACAAATCTATCTAACTATTGACGAAGCCTAAAGGAATTTAAATGGCCGATACATGCTTTTGAAGGCTGATATCGATACTGATATTTCTGGATTGAAGCTGCTGACATTTGCCGATATTTTGTGCCGATATTGAGCATGTTTGAATGTGACCGAAACATTTTTTCATTCAGTGTTTCACCCAGAATTTTCTTCAGTCTGGGTGGAAAAAAGCCTCTGAAACAGCAAAACTCTCCACTGAAGCCCCCGGATAAAAACAATAGTAATAACAATAAAACAGTAAAAGAGAGATAGGAATGCCTTTTTTGTGTTTTCATATTGAGAAAAAGAGAAATAAGAGAAAAATAATGCCATTTGGTGCCTGTTTGTTTGTTAAAGAGGAACGTTGTATTTCACACGCTACCGACGACAGATCTGCAAAGACACAAGCAGCGTCTGCATTGCATTCTGGTCTCTCTCCTGCTCCTGTGGGTGGAGAAACTGGTCTCTCTCCTCTTCTACGATGGATTTCTCCCTGTATGATTGTTGAACGTCTCTTGGTGCAAAATGGCGGCTCTAGAAAGAAGCCCTCGCTCTTTGATTCTGAGGGACTGACACCAAAACCTGACGTTTACCGCTGAGGTTTTACATCCTGAAACATTTTCTCATATCAAACTCCACTGGAGCTGCTGGAAACATCTGGAGGTGACGTCACCTCGTCTACGATTGGCCGGTTATCCACCAAGAAGAAGAATACGTAAGGGATAATGCCCGATGAGGTGTCCATTATCAGGAATTAATGGACGACGGGGAATCCACTGATTCCTGATAATGGACACCTTGAAGGGCATTATCCAGCTTATACCATGGTCACTTGCCAAAGAAAAAAAATTAAGACCATTAATTTATATTTTCATGCATTTTGTAATCAAAATCTAAAGTTTTTCACAAGCCATAACTCAGTTTCCCTGGTAACACCTGAGGGTTTGACTAATACCTGGAACAATCATTACCATCCCATAAGGTTCTTATGCAATGGAAACGTTGTTCACTCCTCCAGTAAATAGGACGAACCTTAGATAGGACTTGGCAGCAGGAGATATTTCTAGTCCGCTCAGCTCATAGAACCCTTTGGCTCAGCTATGAGCCAGAAAGCTAACGTTATGCTAGCAACATTCAAAGTCAAACAGTAAATTTAATTTGACAGTATGTTTAACAACAAGACTAGCTAGCTATCCAGCCATGTCATTGTCAAGTCAAATCAATATCAAGATTTTCACAAACACACAAATTGTAAACGGAGGCTTTGACTGCGTCCCTGTTGCTATGGTTACTCATTTTAGATACAGGCTGATGCTACATAGCCAGCGCATTAATTTAGAACGGTGAACAGACATTTTCACTGGAACTACTTAGTAGGTGTCCATTATCAGGAATTAATGGACACCCTGCAGCCAATCAGAATCGAGTATTCACCCAGACCATAGTATAACAAACTACTGAATGGACCCAGAAATGCAAAGTACATCACCTACAGCTGTTTTAGGGGGATTTTTCCTTTAACATCTAACTTGACCAATGGCCCAATCTCCCAGAATCTTGTTATCTGTCTTTAATGAAAGGCAAATAGCAGCTGATTTAACAGTCTAAGCCTACGATGAATTAGCAAACAGGCGTCCAGAGGCTTCCGGGCGTTTCGGGCTGTTTGACTGATGGGCGGACATGACAGCCTGGCAGCCGGCTGACTGCAGAGGGACAGAAATCAATAGCAGGTCTATGGCAGCGACACACACCGACTGGAGCATTATTCCACTGGATTACTGAAAGGTACTGGTGCCTGGGAAGGGCGGGGTGTGTGTGTGTGTGTGTGTGTGTGTGTGTGTGTGTGAAAGAGGGAGAGAGAGAGAGAGAGAGAGAGAGAGAGAGAGAGAGAGTAGAAGAAGAGAAATGAGAAGGATGTGTGTGTGTGTGTTATGTGTGTGTTTCTGCTTGTGTGTGTAATTGTGTGTCAAGAGTGGGTCAAAGTGTAGTTGGGTGCTTGTGTGTGTGTGTGTCTGTGTGTGTGTGTGTGTGTGTGTGTTTGTGTGTGTGTGTGTGTGTGTGCATAGCCTTCATGAGCGTATGTGTTTGCCTGATCCTTCCTGCCTGTTTGTTTGTTTGCATGTTTGTTTGCCAGAACGTGTGTTTGTGCAGATGGAGTGTGTTGTGTGTCGTGTGTCGTGTGTGTGAGTGTGTGTGTGTGTGTGTGTGTGTGTGTGTGTGTGTGACGGTCATCTGTTCAATAAATCAGTCCATGATTTAGCGGTGGAGCCGGTGTGTCGTGATGCTCCACCGTTAGCTCCATGCTTTTAATCATCTTGAGAGGTAGATAGATAGCGAAGTGAGATTAGTGGAACTGCGACACACACACACACACACACAGACACACACACACACACACACACACACACACACTCCACCCACTCACCTCATCTCTTGAACACACACACGCACTCCCTCCCTTAACCTCACTGATAAAACAAACACACTCCACCCCCTTATCCTACAACTGAACACACACACACACACACACACACACACACACACACACACACAGCTCCGTCATCTAGAAAACCAATCAGGTGAGAATGCGGTCCAGCCTCTCCCCTCTCTGGAGGCGGGCCTGACTCAGATTGATTGGCGGGCCGCTCTGCCAATCAGGAAGCCCGGTACTGAACCGTACTGACTGTTAGAGGACTGAACAGCAAACCGTGGCCTGCGGGCCGATGTGAGGTCGTTGTGCCTCATTAATTTAGCCTTTTACATGTTTTAGAGAATACAGCATCAAGTGGAAATTAAAGGTGCTGCATGTATTTTACCATCAATTAATCATCACCACATTAATTTTGAGATATTTGTATAATTACCGTAAACAAACCAGACCATCAGTGGTCAGCCTGTCAGCCTCCATCAGCCTCTACTCTGCATCCTCCATTGTTTCTCCACCTGGTGGATCTGGAGGGAAATCTGCTGGATTGCTTTATGGCACAAAACAGGAAGCAACAGGGCTTGTGGAAAATGTAGTCTTAATGTGAAGAGACACTGGCACTAACAATACTACTGGTGTGAGACAGAGGAGACCAATTGTCTCTAACGTGGACTCATTTATTACAGATATCTATCTATCTATCTATCTATCTATCTATCTATCTATCACTAATATGATTTTATATATACATATATATATATTTATATGTGTTTTACATATTTATATTTCAGAATACGATTAATTTATGATTTATTTTCTTGAACAGAGCATATTTTCATTATAAAACCTACAGTATGCAAGGTCAGTACTAGTTACCCTGCATACTTAATGCATTTTTTATGGCTTAAAAATGTGAGTGAACTCTATGTAACAAATTAAAAAGACAGGAATCAGGTGAGTTTAGCCTCCACTTCATTGTTGGAATTGAAATTAAAATAGTAAAATAGTCCCTAGCTTTTAACATTCGGCTAAATGAAGCTCGTTTGGCTGTGAAAAGCTATAATCTACATTCTGTGCAACCAGAGAGTTTAGTTCAGTGATCTAAAGTTTAATTAGAGCCTCGGCTCTCTGGGTTATCGCTTGGCAGAGAGACGCTCATGTTCACTAATATTGATTAAGCGGCCTGCCAGCACAGGAAGAACATACGCACAGTTCCACTTCAACACTGCATGCTCCCAGGCTTTAGTATCATCTTAATGTAGTGCTGCACATCGTAAAGTTGTACCTGATGAAATAGAGACTGAGCTGATCGTAAATCTCCTAGATAGATAGATCGATTTTGGCTTTAATAAACACGTCATGTTTCCATACGGTAGTCGTACTATGGCTTTACATTAAAGTACTATGCAGACACTGTACTTGATGAAAAACAGAGCAGTGAAATTAGATTTTTTGCTTTAAATAATAAAATAAAATCCATTCATTCATTCATCCATTATCATGCCACTTCTTCGGGTAAAAAAACAACATAATAAACACAATCTGTCCCAATCTACAGTGGGCAGTCGACAGTACTTTAGCATTTCATTTATAAAATACTCTATATTATGAAGCTGTACTGTGTGAAACAAGGAAGTAACATCGCAATAAATCTACACAGAAGTAGATTTTGGATTTAAATTCAATTAACTCAACGCTGTCTCTTGCCTTACAGAATTGTCCTCGCTCCACCAGATGGCAGAGCATAGAAAGACAATGTAAACATAATATATAAAACTGTGCAGTATGAAACAGAGCACTAACATAAGCATAAAGCTGCAGAGAGTTGTTTTTTTTTTTGCTTTAAATACAAAAACAGAATGTGCTCCAATCTGCAGTCGTCATAGTAGACTTCTACCTTCCTGCAGCACTGTGCAATCACATTAGGAAGCCGTTCTCTATGAAGCAGCACTTAAAGCATAAATCTACAGAGAGCTGGATTTTTATGCCTTAAAACACAAATTGCTCCAACCTACAGCAATCAAAGTGGAGTTTTACCTTCATAAAGGTACTATGCAATCATATTATCAAGCTGTGTTCTCTATGAAACAGAGCACTTGGATGAGCATGAATATCAGAGGAGAATTTTACTTTAAATATATGAAAAAATACAGTATTTTCTCCAACCTATAGCAGTTGTACTGGAGTGTTGCCTTTCGAAAGCTTCATGCAATCATGTTTTAAAGCTGTTCTCTATGAAACAGGGCACTTGGATAAGCAGAAATCTATATAGGGAAAATTTTGCTTTACATACAGTATATATAAAAAAACATTTTCTCCAACCAGCAGTCAAAATGGAGTGTTATCTTTATAAAACATCGTGTGGTCATGTTTTAAAGCTGTTTTCTTGGATAAGCATAAATCTATAGGGGAACATTTTGCTTTGCACGTATATAAAAAAGAACATGATTTGCTCCAACCTGCAATAATCACACTGCAGTGTTACCTTTATAAAGCATGATGCAATCATATCATGAAGGTGTTCTCTGTGAAACAGGGCATTAAGCATAAATCTACATAGCGGTTGATTTTTGCTTTAAGTTTAAGAAAAAAAAAGAAAACCACAATGTGCTCCAACCTGCAGTCGTCATATCAAAGTGTCACCTCTCTAAAGCACTGTGCAATCACATTATGAAGCCATTATGTATGAGACGGGGCTCTTGGATAAGCATAAATCTATATACAGGAGAATTTTGCTTTAAACATATAATAAAATACATTAGTTTCTCCAACCTACAGCAGTCATACTGGAGTTTTACCTTCATAAAGGATCATGTAATCACGTTTTAAAGCCGTTCTCTACGAAACACGGCACTTGGATAAGCATAAATCTGTATATAGGGGGAAATTTTACTTTACATATATCAAAAAAGAATAGAATTTCTTTAGAGCAGAATCTACATAGTGGTCGGTTTTTGATTAAAATTAAATAAAAAACCACAATGTGCTCCAACCTGCAGTCGTCATATTTAAAGTGTCACCTCTCTAAAGCACTGTGCAATCACATTATGAAGCCATTATGTATGAGACGGGGCTCTTGGATAAGCATAAATCTATATACAGGAGAATTTTGCTTTAAACATATAATAAAATACATTAGTTTCTCCAACCTACAGCAGTCATACTGGAGTTTTACCTTCATAAAGGATCATGTAATCACGTTTTAAAGCCGTTCTCTACGAAACACGGCACTTGGATAAGCATAAATCTGTATATAGGGGGAAATTTTACTTTACATATATCAAAAAAGAATAGAATTTCTTTAGAGCAGAATCTACATAGTGGTCGGTTTTTGATTAAAATTAAATAAAAAACCACAATGTGCTCCAACCTGCAGTCGTCATATTTAAAGTGTCACCTCTCTAAAGCACTGTGCAATCACATTATGAAGCTGTTCTGTAAGAAATGGGACTCTTGGATAAGCATAAATCTATATACAGGAGAATTTCGCTTTAAACATATAATAAAATACATTATTTTCTCCAACCTACAGCAGTCATACTGGAGTTTTACCTTTATAAAGGATCATGTAATCATGTTTTAAAGCCGTTCTCTATGAAACACGAGCGTAAATCTACTCTATATAGGGGAAAATTTTGCTTTACATATATCAAAAAAGAACAGAGTTTCTTCAGAGCAGAATCTAGGCTACATAGCGGTAGATTTTTGATTTAAATTAAATAAAAAAACCACAATGTGCTCCAACCTGCAGTCGTCACATTAAAGTGTCACCTCTCTAAAGCACTGTGCAATCACATTATGAAGCCGTCCCGTACGAGACGGGGCTCCTGGATAAGCATAAATCTACAGAGACAGATTGGATCCCGGGCCTGTGGCACGGCAGCGAGGGGAGCGCGGCCCCGAGTCTGTTAGCAGACAAATATCCCTCGGCCTAACATTAATCTGCATAAAGCGCCGGTGCGAGGAGGTGAGTCGTGTGTAATATGTGCTGAACATCCCATAATAGAAGAGGAGCGCCGCCTCTAATCAGAAGGCACCGCTGCCGACGCCGACCGAGCCGAGGCTGCAGGGGCCGACCTGCCGCCTGGATTCTGCTGAGCGGGCGGGAAGAGAAACCTTTCCTCCTCTCCTCTTTCCTAGCTTTCCTCCTCTCCTCTTTCCTATCTTTCATCATCCCCCCTCGCTCCTCTTTCCTAGCGTTCTTCCTCTCCTCTTTCCTAGCTTTCTTCCTCTCCTCGCTCTCCTCTTTCCTAGCTTTCCTCCTCTCCTCTTTCCTAGCTTTCCTCTCTCTCCTCTTTCCTAGCTTTCCTCTCTCTCCTCTTTCCTAGCTTTCCTCTGTCTCCTCTTTCCTATTTTTCCTCCTCTCCCCTCGCTCCTCTTTCCTAGCTTTCCTCTCTCTCCTCTTTCCTAGCTTTCCTCTCTCTCCTCTTTCCTAGCTTTCCTCTGTCTCCTCTTTCCTATTTTCCCTCCTCTCCCCTCGCTCCTCTTTCCTAGCTTTCCTCTCTCTCCTCTTTCCTAGCTTTCCTCTGTCTCCTCTTTCCTATTTTTCCTCCTCTCCCCTCGCTCCTCTTTCCTAGCTTTCCTCTCTCTCCTCTTTCCTAGCTTTCCTCTCTCTCCTCTTTCCTAGTTTTCCTCTGTCTCCTCTTTCCTATTTTCCCTCCTCCCCCCTCGCTCCTCTTTCCTAGCTTTCCTCATCTCGTCTTTCCTAGCTTTCCTCTTTCCTAGCTTTCCTCCTCTCCTCTCTCTCCTCTTTTCTAGCTTTCCTCTTCTCATCTTTCCTAGCTTTCCTCTCTCCTCTTTCCTTCTCTCCTCTCTCTCCTCTTTCCTAGCTTTCCTCCTCTCCTCTTTCCTATTTTTCCTGCTCTCCTCTTTCCTAGCTTTCCTCCTGTCTCTCCTCTCTCCTCTTTCCTAGCTTTCCTCTCTCTCCTCTTTCCTATCTTTCCTCCTCTCCTCTCTCTCCTCTTTCCTAGCTTTCCTCTCTCTCCTCTTTCCTAGCTTTCCTCTCTCTCCTCTTTCCTAGCTTTCCTCCTCTCCTCTTTCCTGGTTTTCCTCCTCCCCCCCTCTCCTCTTTCCTAGCTTTCCTCCTCTCCCCCTCCTTTTTTTTCATTTTCTTTCATTCTGCTTTCATTCCCTTTTGCTTTTGTCGCCTGCCTTCTTCTTTGTTCTCCTCCCTTTCCTGTCTTGTCGTTTTCATTCTCTCCTGTCATTTCCTTAAGTTTTCTTTGTTGTCCTCTCCTTTCCCATGTTGTCATTTAATTTCCTACCTTTCCTCTTCTTTCTTTTCTTGTTCTTCATTGTCCTTTCCTTTGGTGTCATCTCTTTCACTTTCCTTTCCTTTTATTTGCTGTCCTCTCCTCTGCTATTTGTCCTTTCTTTTCCTCTTCTTTATTTTGTCTTTTCCTTTTCTACATTGTCCTTTCCTTTCTCGTCTTTTCTTTTCTCTCATACCTTTCCTTTCCTTTCCTTTCCTTTCCTCTCCTTCCCTTTCCTTTGCGGCTCTTTCCTCTCCTTTCCTTTCCTTCCCATTCATTACTTTTCCATTTCTAACCCCTACCCCCACATTTTCTTTTCTTGCATATTACTTCTTCCCTCTCCTCCTCCTTCAACTTTCATCTAATCTTTTCTTCCTCTTGTCTCCTCTCCTCTCCTCCCCTGCTGCTGGAAAACTGACATTTTCACCTGAGCTGTCTGAAGCCGCCGGCTCAGCAGATTAGAGAGTCGTGATCGCACGCTACTTCCCTAAAGTCCACATTACAGCCACTGATCTGGATGGTGAAGAGCCAGTATGTACTACACTGTCAATAGCCATCATGACAGGAAAATAAGGTTCAAGTGTCCCAGTGAGGATATTGAATGTAGATCAACCAAAAGGAAAAAAGAAAAAAAACAAAACACTCCTATTGCTTCACAGAGAGACTAGATCAGAAGAAAATAAATCAATGAGCCTTAATCTGCAGCTAGCCATCCACTCTGTTGACGAGTGTGTGTGTGTGTGTGTGTGTGTCAGATGAAGACGGCTTAAGAAGGATAGTAACACACTCTCTGGCGGCCATGTTGGAAGTCTTCAGCTCTGTGAACAGCTGACTGTGTTTCTGTCCATCTCAACAGAATTGAACAGACGGTTAATTTCTGTCTGTTTCTGGCTGAACTGATCATTTCATCACTGATCCATCTGATTGATTTAGTGTACGGTGACCAGACGTCCCGGTTTGTCCGGGATTGTCCCGGTTTCAAGATGGGTGTCCTGAGTCCCGGCAAATATCTGTAAAAAACTAAAATGTCCCGGTTTTCAAAGTTCACTACCAAATTGTCCCGGTTTTCACCACAATTAAAATAATAATAATAGTATTATACTTGTTTTCAGTGCTTACATAGACGTTTATCATGTTCTGTCCCGCTCATTATTACCTAACCCAATCAAAAAACATAAACAATGCACCATGCGTCTGAATGTTTTGGTGGATTTTTGGAGACAAAACACAATTTTCCGTTTGCTGAGGCGCTGTCCATGGTGTTGAAAGGTGCAGCCACTAGGTGTGCTAAGTGCTGAGATAATTGTCCCCCATCCTGATGAAAACGCCTATGGTGCGTGCATAAGTGCATGAACGTGTGGGACACTTAAGGGTCCCGGATTGGGGGTTTGAAAATGTGGTCAGCTAATTTAGTGTTTAGATAATGTCAGCTTGTTAGCTAGCTAACCATAGTATCTGGTCAGCTAACCATCTCTGTCTTGTTGTTAACACATCTGATTAACACACTAGCTAACGTATCTAGCAGCAGCTAGCGTTAGCATGTTCACATTAACATCAGTGTGTTTGCTGGCTAGTTAGCTAGCTAACAGTTTGTTCAGGTTAACTGAGCTGACTCTTCTCAAGCTACAACTCAGAGTGTTTTGGAGTAGAGACTAGGGCTAAAGACAAGACAGTTTACTGTGTCACAGTAACCTAAATCCACCTTATCAGGCAGGGATGGATGTGTACACGTTCACGCCAAACTATACACACACACACACACACACACACACACACACACACACACACACACCCTATATGCATTATGCATGACAATGGAAACCAATGTAAAGAAGTCCATAGGCCTATTATCTATAATCAACAAAATAGAGAATGCTTCTAAATTATTCCACAGCTTATTTCATATCCATATAGCCTGAGTTAAATAACATCTAAACTTATACAACTGGATCTACTGAACATGAGATAATAAATAGTTTGAGTAACACTTTAAAATGGCCTTATTACAGTGTACCTATTTAAGTATTTATGAACCTATGGAAAATTATACGCACACAATAATACTGCGTGGAAATCTTCTTAATTTGCTTGTGTAACAACAAAATATACATACAAACAATTATGTTATTACACTGTGTGCTTCCAACATGTCAGCACACATTAGGAGAACTTCCATCATGTACCAATGGGCTATAGTATTATAGTGTACTTAATGCAGTTTTCCACAGGTATTAATACAGTGGAATGAGGCCATTTTACAGTTAAGTGTTACCATACTTTGATATATTACCATCAGCAAAGCAAGGCACAACACTTTCTATAAAAAGAGGATTGTAGGTAATTAAACACAGTGATATTTGTGATATTTTGGTCCAACAGACCATCACACATTGATGTTGTTGCTGTCATTTTCTGAAAATGCCTTTAAGTCAGTTCAAGTACAATAAATCTTGTTTTACGAGAGGAGATTGACATCCCCATCCTCTCTGACACATCTCTGAACTTCTAAAGCTCTAATTTTCCGGCTGTTATTTGAACATGAAAATGAAGAAAAAAATCATTTCCATTCATCAGCAGTGTTTCCCTGCAGCAGGCCGGCGGGTCGGCTCTGCGTCGGCAGGCAGGTCGCCGCCTGCTAACGCTTCCTCCGCTGTGCAGCTGACAGTATCGGCCAGCAGAATAAGCTCAGCAGGTAATTGGGGTCTTTAGTCTGCAAACCAATGGAGCCTCTCTCAATAGCATTAGTCACCCAGAGCAATCAGCCACAATAGGATCATATCTGCAGCACCGCCGTCCTGTGGGGTTTTTTTTTTTATATCTTCTTAAGGCATTGCTGCAAAGGGCAACTTTTTGGGCAACAGAGCCTCAGGAGTTTCCTCTGCATTGTTGCTATACAAACACACAGGAATACACTTCTGCCGGGAAGCATTTAAATAAGCTTCCTTAACCTGCGTTGCACTCAATTGACTGTTTCTGGCAGCGGCGCCCCAAAACCCGCCTGGTGCATCACCTCTGCTGCTGCTCCATCACCAACAGTAATTGTTTGGAAAATCCTGCAGCGCTAATTGCAGGAATAGACGCAGGGTGGAGGGGGGGTGGGGGTTGGGGGTTGGGGGCGGAGGGGGGGATTTCTACCACGGCTTCCACTTTATGCATTCAAATTAGGGCCACATACACATTAGTTACGATTGACAGGAGCCAGTGTGTAAAGGGCTTGTTGTGCTGCTGAGCGTTAGCATGTTAAGCTAACGAGCCAAACGGGCTGACAGACATTCTTTAACACAGATACACATATGGAGAGGGGGTTTCCTATGGCGTAATATACTGTACTGTACTATACTGTACACTACATGCTATACTATACTATACTGTACTATACTATGCTATACTCTGCTGTGGTTCTATACACTACATGCCACACGACACTAAAATACACTACACTAAAAACAAAAAACAATAAAGTGAAACATGCTATTCTATTCTATATTATACTGTACTGCACTATACTATACTATAATATACTATACTATACTGTACTATAATATAATATAATATAATATAATAAAAAAATATATACTGTGGTTCTATACACTGCATGCTACACAACACTAAAATACACTACACTAAATTATACTAAACTAATACATTCTATACTATACTATACTATACTATACTATGCTATACTATACTATACTATACTATACTCTACTATGCTATACTATACTATACTATATTATACTATACTATACTATACTGTGCTAGACTGTATTATACCACACTACATGCCTACATCACTACACTACAACACTAAAGTATACTAAACGAAATCATACTATACTATACATGACTACAAAACAGTACATTAAATTATACAAAACTAAATTCTACTGTTTTATACTATGCAATACTACACTATACTTATACTATGACACTATACTTTCAATAGCAGTAGTTGCCCTGTCTCATATTTACAATACAACTACAGTATCATATGTGCAATGAAAACAACACAGCAGTAAGGTATAATCAGCATAATCAGGTGTGAAAGTCTTTGTTTTACTGCTGAGGATCACAGTGGTTTTTGAGCCCGGTGCTTTGGAAGTGCGGTGAAGTTACAGACAAGCCGAGGTAAAAAGAGCTATTCCTTTGAATCAGCTTTCTTGAGGGAGACAAAAACCATTACGGACTCAAAAAAAGGCCTTGTTTTGCCAGAGAGAACTGACAGTTTCATGGTACGGGAACAGGCCCGCGCCCGGTGTGAGAGGCTTGATAGCTGTTGTTTCTTGAGGAATTAACAGTTGTCATACTGGGCAATTTTTTTTCAACAGTTTTTTTTTTGCCGCTAATGGAACAATTATGCATGGCATTAAGGGAGAAAAATGTCTGTGTCAACACAATGTGGGAAGTAAAGCTTGAAATATCGCTGATGTTGGACTAATGTTTTTTTTGCTTAATTGCTCTGGACGCCAGATGTTCTGCAGTGATTTCTACAAAATGAATTTTCGGACAATTATGACTGACATCACCTACAATAACACATGGCAATCAAGCGTAAAGTTAAGCAGTGTGTATGGATTTGTCCTATTTAAACCCCCCCCCAAAAAAAAAAAAGCATTTCCCTAATATTCCCAATATGAATATTTCCAACACTTTGGAAAATGCCTCGTCATTGCATGAGCGACTGTCAAACACAAACCCATGGTCAGGGAAGAAAGGAAGAAAAGAAAAAAAGAAAAAAAGAAAAGGGAAAAAAAGAAAAGAAAAGTACCTTTCTTGTGAGTAGCTTCATTTTTGGAGCCTTGTGGGTCTAATAAAAAAAAGATCAGAATTAAACACAGCATAGTCTAACAACACGTAACCAACTACACGTTGTTTCTCCTCGTTAAGGAAAACAACCGCTTTGTATATCAAGGAGCGAACAAGACAGCAAGGCTCGGTTATCTAAGGTGTCGCACTGCTGCCAACACTCAGTGGGGGTGAGTGTGTGGCAGTGGGGGAGACTTAGGAAGGGAGGGGGGGTGGGGGGGTAGGTGGGGGGGCGCCAACATACTATAGAGGCAATAGCAGGAAGGAGGGATGCACGAGTTTGTAGAGGAACAGTCTACTGCCATACTGTAGCGGGCAGGAGAGGAGGAGGAGGAGGAAGAGGAGGAGGAGGGGGGGTGGGGTGCAATGCAGTTCTCTCAACAGGAGCCGAAAGGTAGGCTATAACAAAATGCACTAAAGGAGATGCAAGACGCCAGAGAGAGAGAGAGGAAGAGGAGGAGGAGGAGGAGGGCGGGGAGAATGCAAAGACTACATGTCAAACTGGCTTCGCTTTCATTTGGCCTCATTTGGCCTTTTGAGGAAATTACACATCATTCTTGTATTAGGTTTTGTTTTTGGGCAACAGGTCGGTGGTGTATTTGTGTGTATATTCCAGTAACGAAAATCCTCAAAATGGATTCCCTCTCCCTCTTTTGAAATGGGGCCGCATAATGTGGCTCCAGCTACGGAAATGGAGCCTTCAACCCCCCCCCCCCAAAGGAATGAGCACAACGTTCTCGAATTTCTAAAATGAAATCCTTCTACCCTCGTCCTTCAAAATGGGGCGGCGTAATTTGAAGTCGTTTGGCGGAAATGGAGCCGCACCCCATCGGAATGAATAAGATTCTACTTCCCAAAAAATGTAAATCTTCTACCTCTCTCAAATGGGGCCGCATAATTTCAGTCATACCACAGAAATGGAAGTTTTAGTCAGCGGAGAGAGGGTGATTTATAATAGAAAAATGCCGACTTGCTAATGTCAAGGATTTGGAAGCCGGGGCCGGGCGATTCATTGTTTCACAGTGACAAGGCCTTTTTCCCCCCAGTCATTCCAGGAAAAGTACTGTCTTTTCCAGAAGTTGCTATCACTGCCTGATGTGTCACCATCAGACCAATTGGATTCATCTAGGAAGTTAGCCAATAGCAGAAGTGAGGACAGAGGTTTTACTGTCACCTCATCAGCAGATATAAAATCCCTTTATGATTCTGTAAAAAGCTATTTGCATGACTAAATACCTAGGAGCCCCATGGATTTTGGACGAATTAGGCTTTCTAGAATCCATCTACCAGAATATCCTTACATTTAAAAAGGTCGATCTGTGTATAGATCAAGTCGACCTTCAAACACTAAACGGTTAAAGAGCCGATAAGAATGGAAATGTGTGTGTCTTTGAGATCAAACTTATGTCCTTACAATGAATCCTCAGCTGGAAATAGCATTACCCAGACATTGATTTTCATCAAAAATGAAATGCCTCATTCTCTTCTGATTACTTTCAACTGTGAACAAAGCCTATAAAATATCCTCCCACTATATATAGAGGAAATGTTTTGTTCCCTTTTGAAGCTCAGATGTGTTGATAGATGTCCTATTTTGCCTCTGAGCCGCATTGAAAAGAGTAAAACGGGCGCCTGCCTGCTTTCCTGTACTTGACAACTGCCATTGTGAGGGATGGCGACTACGCTGAGCGGAAGTCTGGGAGCGATATTGTAATCTGTCATTGTCAGGGCGGAAAAAAGGGGAAATCGCTCTTAAGATAGATGGAAAGTATTCGTCGTGACCATGAACTGTTGTAGACAGGTGACTTAAACTCTATAATCTGCCTGAATCCATGAAAGGCAATTTTTCCTCCCTCCTCTCCGCTCGGCAATCTCTCTGTGTCAGGGCTAAGCCCGGGCTTAGCCCCGAGGCCAGGCTTCCTGTCGAACATCTGAGCACCTGATCCTGGCATTAAAAACCGCTGCAGCTTTGGTTTTGGGCTTTGCTTCGCTGGCAGCGGAGATCTCATAACGAGAGCTAATTACTAGCGCTGTGCAGAATCAATTCTCCTGGCTTTGCAGGGGAGGTACAGTACGAGCGTGGCGAAAAACAGAAAAGCCTCGCCTTTGTGTTGGAAAATAAAAGTAGGGTTTTTTTTTTTTTTGGTAAAAGGCTACTCGGTGTGTTTTT
The DNA here is from genome assembly GCF_046629955.1 of Centroberyx affinis. Classification (NCBI taxonomy): domain Eukaryota; kingdom Metazoa; phylum Chordata; class Actinopteri; order Beryciformes; family Berycidae; genus Centroberyx; species Centroberyx affinis. The sequence goes on along the minus strand of NW_027282616.1, from coordinate 48,288 downwards.
CTCTTCAGTGTACTCCCAGGCGTAGCGCCGGCTGCACGCATCGCTTCCCAAAAGCCGACGATTAGACTCGTCTGCCATGTAGAGGCTGAGAACACCAGCGCGGTGCCTAAGTGATTATGTCACAGCGGTAAACAATTATGCGTCAACCTCAACCTCACCCCGTTTAGACTGATACGCCGGGCTTAAACCTTTTCCTCAAGCCGGTAATTAGGGGTGCGATGGGATTCCACACTGGGAGTGAATGGCCTTTTATAAAGCCGTCTTCTCCTCCTTACAAACATATTAGCCAAGCACCAGTGGACTGGAGAGAGAGAGAGAGAGGGAGGAACACAGAGGAATGTAGCCATCAACTGTTCTCCCACGTCCCATTTTAGCTTCCTGTTGCCTCGAGCTACAAAGAGACTCCACTGTTTTTCTACTTTATTACTTTGGATCAAGAGGAAACTATTGTGATGTGCTTCTATAGTGAGATACACACTGGAAACTGTGGTGACTGAAGTGATTTCGACTGCTATTGTTAATTTATTGTGATAGAACGATCGATTATTATCCTTACTTGCATATTTTAGCTTTCTTTCTTTCTTTCTTTCCTTTTTAATGTCATTTTACTTGACAAATTATGTATTTTTTTGTGTTTTTATATGAAGCACATTGAATTTGCCTCGTGTATGAAATGTGCTATATATAAATAAAGTTTGCCTTGCCTTTGCTTTGCCTATCGGACTGTGCTGCATTGTAGATGAATTAGCTGTTTGATCGTTTCCCTTTCAGGAAAGTATGGACCTCGGCTTGTAATCCCTATTACTGGCTGCACCATCAGTCTGTATGTCTGTCAATGGGAACATCCTTGCTTCTTTTCATTCGTCCGCTCACCCCCCCCTCCCCTCCCTCCCTCCCCTCATCAGTCTCTCTTTCAGTCTGTCTTGAGTGCCCTCGTACATTTGGCTGCCTTTTACCATTACCCTATTCAATATTCCACTCTCCGCTGCCCTTGCCGTTCCGCCTCCCCGCTAGACGTTGAAGCGTGATCAATATTTTTGTCATAACTCAGGGGAGAGTCACCTCTGCGACAACATTAAAATTCCTCGCTCAGTGCAATATAGTCCCCCCCCCCCTCCCCCCTCCGTCCAAATTTTTCCGGCTGGGAAGGGAGATGGGGCCATTACCCAGAATACTAAAAAGAGCCCGCGAGACCTTCCTCTGAGCCGCAGGATGTCCCTCGCTCAAGCGGATATCTGCGCTATAGCATAGCTTGTAGATTTAGAAAGTAGTTCTTGGAGAAAGAAGAAAAAAAAAAAAAACAGGAGGAGGGGGTGGAGATTACAGTCTGTACCCCACGGCTGCTTATTCATGTCTGCTGTGAGAGTTATACATAGCTGAGCGATAGAGAAGCCCACTGGGAACTGTGTTAGCATCAATATTCTCGCGCTCCACTACTGGAAAACACTCCTCTGTTTGCAGTGTGAGACCTCCGGATTGCACTTTTGCCATCTGCGGTTCTTTGGGATCTCCTGTAGTAAGCAAATCCCTCCAGTTGGTTAGCACTTGCCATTTACAGTGCTACCTTCCCTCCCTCCTTCCCTCCATCTCTCTCTTTCTCCTTCCCTCCCTCCCCTTTCCCTCATCCATCCCTTTCTCCCCGCAGCCATTCCTCCATCCCACGCTCATTACCTTATGCCCATTAATCCCATTAAGTAGCCATTAAACAAGTGCTGATAACACCAAATGAACGTCAAGCTCCGACAGCTAATAACTACAGTCCCACCTCGGCACATTCAACCCCGGCAAGGAGAAAAGGAGATGCAGAGAGAGACGGGGCGGGCGTAGCCGTAAGGTACAACACAGGTCCGGTATAGTATAGTATAGTAGAGTATGGCATCGTATAGTAACAAGTACTACAGTTGCAGAGAGAGTGACAGAAGAGAGCAATCAAAGAGTAGGAGGAGGAAGAGGAGGAGGAAGAGGAGGAGGAAGCCAAACACGTAAATATACTGCCGTTCTCTGTATATTTACACATGTCCACTTGGTCAGAAGAGAAAGAGGGCGTCATTCAGCTCAGAAGCAAAGTGACATAGTGGTGGATTTTCAACAGAGGGTTTTTACACTGATCATCACTGGGATTTGGGAGTAGAGGGGAGGAGAAGCTTTGTCAAACCAACCGTGGGAGCAGTGTGAAATGAAAGGATTGTATCCGGAGAAGCAAAAAAAAAACTCCCCTAGCTACATCAGTGAGTGACTGTGTGGCTGTTCAGGTCCGCAACCTTGACGCCGAAGCCTGAAACCTCGACCCGGCTAACGCGCGGCGGATTTGAGCCCAGGTTGGCGACGCGGTCTGTGTTTTCCAGAGGGGAATTGTGGGTAGGGAGGAGGAGGAGGAGGAGGAGGGGGGGGGGGAGCGGGGGGGTTAAGTAGTGTCAGCGATAGATAGCTGGCTCGCTAGCTGCCCGTTTTGGTGGAGCTTAGAACCAGAAGCTCGCGGTTGTCGTCCTCGCTGCCGCTCAGCTTGAGTGATGAGGAAGGACAAGGTTATGGCGGAGAGGGAGCGGGGAGTCGCAGCTGTAGCCTGCACCATTCATCAGGCGCACGCACACGCACACACACACACACACACACACACACACACACACACGCACACACACACACACACACTCACACAGATAAGCACACACAGGAATCACACGCACAAACACTCTTGCGTGGAAAAAGAACACGCACATGTGAAGCCGCACATGAACACACCTTTTCTCTCTCTCTCTCTCTCTCTCTCTCTCTCTCTCTCTCTCATACACTCTCATTTATCTGTACAGAGCCGTGTGGCCGTTCATTACCAGGCCAGTAGATTAGAAACGGCCCGGTGTGTTTTGTCGTTCTTCTCCTCTACGTCTCTCGCTGTCCTCTCTGTTGAGGAACTAGAGACTCTTCCGGCTCTGTGAGCGCGGCGCTGCTGCCTGGACGCCCAGTTTGTTTTCACATATCACTGGGATCAGTAAACCAGGCAGAGGAGGCGCGAGGACGGAGGGAGGGGAGGAGAGGAGGATAGGGAAGGGGAGAGGAGGGTGGGATGGAAGAGGGGGAGAGAGGAGGGGAGGGGAGGAGGGATTGGGAGACCAAAGGAGGAAAGAGGAGAGAGGAGGGAGGCCAACCGAGGGGAGAGGGGAGGCCAAAGGAGAGGAGAGGAGAGACGAGAGGGGAGGGGAGGAGGGGAGAGGGGAGGGGAGGAGAGGAGGATAGAAAGCCAAAGGAGGGGAGAGGAGATGAGGAGAGGTGAATAAATGATATGAGGTCAAAGGAGGAGAGGAGAGGAGAGAGATAGAGGAGAACAGAGGAGAGGAGGGAGGATGAGGGGAGGAGAAGAGAGGAGAGGAAAAGAGAGGAAAGGAGAAGAGGATGGAAGGCCAAAGGAGGAGAGAATGTGAGGCCGGAGAGGAGAGAAGAGGAGGAGGAGGGAAGGAGAGGAGAGGAGAAGAGAGGAGAGGAGAAGAGAAAGAGGGAAGGAGAGGTGAGGAGGAGGAGAGGAGGAGGAGGAGAAGAAGAGGAGGGAAGGAGAGGTGAGGAGGAGGAGGGAAGGAGAGGTGAGGAGAGGAGAGGAGAAGAGAAGGAGGGAAGGAGAGGTGAGGAGGAGGAGAGGAGGAGGAGGAGAAGAGGAGGAGGGAAGGAGAGGTGAGGAGGAGGAGAGGAGAGGAGGCGTGGGGCGATAACTCCTCCGACAGTCGATCACTCCTCTCTCCGCTGCGAGGGGAGCGCAAGCGTTTAAGAACGAGGAGGCCGGGCTCCGAGAGAGGCTGATTACAAAACAAAGCCGTCGGAACGAAGGGAGGAAGGAAGGAAGGAAGGAAGGAAGGCGAAAAGGAAAGAAAGAAAGGAACAAACGAACGCAGGAACGGATGAACTCATGGATTATAAATGGCTTGTCCCGAATGTGTCAGGAGTGTTTGCTTTGCTCTCTCTCCGATGGAGGAACCTGCTAAATCAATCGGAAGCTCTTGCCCACACAGCGGACCCCCGGTCATGATCAGTGTAATTTCCTCTCATGCTGGCACATTCGTAGCTTCAGGCAAATCTCATCTCTTCCCTTCCCTGTTTCCACCCCCCCACTCCCCCCCCCCCTCAACCCCCACCCCCCCACCCACTGTTGCTGCACGGCCAAATTAGCAGGGCTGGTGGTAATTTGATGAGGTGTGTATGTATGTGTGTGTGTGTGTGTGTGTGCATGTGTGTGTGTGTGTGTCCACCTCCCGCAGCAGAGTGCATATATAAACCCAGTAGGCGGAGAGGAAGATCAGCTGCCATTTCTCTGTGCACAGTGTCGGGCTACAGTGTAACATTTAGTGTTAACATTCCGCATTCCGGGCGCATTCCGCTGGCCTTAACATTCTTAACTTCTAACATTCCGACATTCCAGAGACACAGTATTTCCCCGTCATTCCGTGTTCTAGAACACCTCTGACGTGGCATTCCGCGTTCTCCTCCCATTCTTGCATTCCATGATGAGTTATTATTATTATTATTAGTATTAGTAGCAGTACTTTTTGGCGTTATTGTAACATCTTAACTTCTAACATTCCAACATTGCAAAAGAGTTCTAGAATTCCACAGTTCGGACACATTCCGTGTTCTAGAACATTTTCTAACATGGCATTCAGCGTTCACTTCCCATTCTAACATTCCATCATGTATTATTATTAATGTCATTATTATTTTTGTTATTATTTTTATTCCCACTAATGCAGTGGCTCTCAAACTGGGACCCGGGGACCCCCGGGCGTCCTTGAGGGGGTTCCAGGGGGTCCCCAGTTTAATTTTACTATCATTCAATTCAGTAGAAATTATCCCAATTAGAGAAGATGTCAGAAGGATTATTGTGATCAGAGGTTTCACTCTCACCATTATTTTGCAGTATAGACAGTTCTACAATTCAATACTAAATCAGCAACAACCACAGTCTTCCCTTATTGTCCCTAGCAGTAAATGAGATGAGTTGAGGCCCTACTGTGTGTCTGTTTGAGGATCTGTGACATGAAAACGTTTGAGAACCGCTGCACTAATGCAACCCTCCGTTTTGCCTTCACCCCCTGACTGAGTTCCTCTCACGCTGTGCGAGTACACGCTTTTTTTTTTTCCAGAGTTTATTAAGGAGCAGGGCTGTCAAGCTGTTTATTTCATGAATGTGATTAATGCAGTGGCTTAGTTAGCTGGCAGGGGACAAAAAAGAAAAAAGAAAAACTGCATGAATGAGCGAGTCGGGAGCTCACGCTATGCCACTCTGTCGACCTGACAGCCATGACAAAGCCTGGAATTTCACATCGGCCCCGTCTCCTGACGACGGCCCCTCACACAATTAGCATAGTAGATTACATAAAGATGTGCTCATCCTCCTGAATATGTACAGCTACATCACAGATCGCCCCTCGGCACACGCTTAGCCATGGATTATTCAAAAAAATGACTTTTTAATGAGTTGGGAAAATATCACACCTATTTAAGAACCGCAGCATTTTATTTTTTAAATCATTATGGTTCATCGTCTTCTGTGCTGGGCGGTTCTGAACGCTCACTGACGTCAGACGGAGAATTGTTATTATTCCCTGCATGCCTAATACACTGCCAGAGAGCACTTTCATCTGCATTTTAATTTTTTAAATTTTTTATTACACCGCATTATAAGAACGGGGAAAGAAAAACAATAAATCCAAATAACTGTCACATCCGTCTATTTAAATCCTGATTTGTAAAGGTCAGCGCAGCACTGGCTTCAGTAAATCACGACGGATTGTTTCCGTCCTACGCCGGGAGAAATAAAATTTAAAAAACAGAACCGGTCTCTGAAAGGCCTCACAAAACACCCGAACTAATTCTTCCGGCGGCGGAAAAGTCCCAAACTTTCCTGATTATCTGTTTGTCCGTGGGCAGCGAGCAGCAGACAGGAGGCAGACCAGGAAGGAGCGAGCGGCTCGGTCTGTTTTGCAGCGCGGCAGGTTTAATAATACATGCTTAGTCACGGTAAAACCCTCCACCCCCCTGTTCTGTCCTGCACAAGCCCAGATATCCCTCTTACAGAGATCACCATATAATGGGTTATATCATTATGGGCTCAGCGAAAAAATAAAAAAAACGCTCCGTGTCGGCATTGATAAACACGGCTGAGGCCGGCCGAACAGTCTCCGTAAACAGAGTGTACAAAATATTAGGGACACCTCCTTTTGAATCCAGCTGGACACTTTGATCCTGTTTTGATTTCAGCTGTTAAAACTACTGAAGTGATGAAGGGGGAGATGGAGACAATTAAACATGTCATCCCAGGAATGATGCAGGCACCGCTTGGGCCAATCAGGAGCAAGATGCATCACATTTGACAAAACTTGATGGTGTATTTTAGAAGTGTTTTCTGTGACATTGATTGGCCTGATGTAATTAAAGGTCAAAATGTCCAAAATGTGAAAGCCACATCTGCTGCACCGCTGCTCAGATTTTGATGGAATTTAGAGCGATGATGCATCTTGTTACTGATTGGCCCAAGGAGCGCCTGCATCATCCATGGGGGACGACGTGTTTACTTGTAGCCATTGAGCCGATGCTCTCATCCAGAGCCATTTACAGTAGAATAAGCTTCAATTACTAGATTTCCGACATTACAAGTAACCCAACGGTAAGGAGGTCAAGGGTCAGAGGTCAGAGCACCCTGACAGTTTTCCTGTGACCATTGAGTGATCGTGTATGATACAGAAATGCTAGTGTAGGAGAAAAGCATTTTGTTACTTCAAGAATGGAATTAGAGTAAGGGGATGTAATTCAGTATGAAGAGGTAGGTAGATTTGAGAAGGTAGAATGGTACAAAGGTGCTAATATTTTGTACACTCAGTGTCTATGAATGACCTGACCACAAACGAAATATACGCAAATAAAAATCATTTATCACATTATGTCGGTGTTTAAGCCTGCGACTGTTTTGCAATTGATTTTACGTTATAAATTACTAATATTACCGTGTTTTTGTGTTGAAAAAGTGCAGCGTGAGCCAATTCCAGTTTTGTTTCTATGATTATGGGGTAATATTTATGCCCGTTCCGATGACTTTTTAGTTGTTTTTTGGGTAAAATATGAATTTTTCCAACTGTCATACACTAATGAATATGGAGGGTTGCCCCAGTTCTAAACTATTGTATCGACTAATATTTAGACTGTATTCCTAATGTAAAGAAGTTGAATAAAGAAACCTCTGACATGTGTCTTTATGGGGGCTTCCATTCAGGGAGAGGTCGCTGAATATTGTATAATCATCATCATCATCATCATCATCATGAAAACATATTTAGCAGCAGGTGTCCAGGAGAGGCACATTACCTTGACCACCATAACAAGCACTCAGGATACTGTAAGGATACCAAGGAATGTAGCCAACCTAGCACCATGATAACTCATAGATCCTCGGAAAAGAATATCATGACGGGAATATCATGGTAGCTACATGTTACGGTTTGTTTTGAGCTAAAAGTGCAGGAGGGGGGGAGGGGGGTTATGTAAAGAAAAGAAAAGGGGGGTTTAGGGGTTTCTATTAAAACACCTGAAACAGCCTCATTCTATCTTTAGGATATTGAAGAATGGGCTAGTTACCTTTGTTCCACACTGCACAGGGCGAATAAAAGAGATCGATAGATTGAGAACAACCGAAAACATTGAGATGGTTAAAATCCTGCATCATGTCAATCAAACAGTGGTCATACAACAAGAGAATGTCAATAACATTTACAAGTAAAGTTGATTTTTCCTCTTTTTTTTTTTTTAACAAAGTGAATACAAACCTCTCTTGGTCATAAATTATCTCGGCTAAACCCTTTTAAAAAGGCAATAACAAAAGGTAATGAAATGCAGAGACAACAGATAAAGCGTTAACAAGACTTTTTCAGGATAATGTTTGGCTACATTCCTGTCTTATCCGACTGAGTCTTGGTGGCAACTCCTACCTTTAAAGTTCGGTCGGATTCTGGCATCGTAGCCCGACACTTTGCCCATGAGTTTGTCCAGGAACTCGGAGGGCGGCATCGGGGAGGCGGCTTTCCTCGCCGCCGCTTCTTTCGATGCAGCCAAGCTGGAGGAGGAGAAGAGAGAAAAAAAGGTAAAGGGAGGTTAGAGAGATGAAAAGAGAGAGAGAGTGACGTATGCAGCGTTGACATCGGATTGCAGTGATATAATACATTTACATTTACAGGAGAGAGAGAGAAAGATTAGTGCGAGATCGGATTGTCGTTGTAATACATTTACATTTTAGCCACCTTAGAAACTGTCACCACAGAATGATCATGTAAGAGAAAAGTGCTGCGCAAAGAAATAAAGCAAGAGCTAAGGAGGGAGATATAAAGGCCTTTTTGAGAGAAATTAAGAGTGAATAGAAGGCGATGTGAGGTACTTGAGTTTGTACTTGACTTTTCAGGCTACAACAAAAGATGTGGAGAGACTCTGCTGTCGAGACCGGCTGGAGCTGATATGATTCTGAGGAATCTAAAGCTGCAGTATAAAACTATTATAGCATTTTCACAGTAAAAAAAAAACAATAAATGAATAGGATATATTCTACATCAGTGGTTCTCAACGTGGGGTCCAGAGACCACCAGGGGTCCTTGAGGGCATTCCAGGGGGTCCCCAGCAAATTGATGAATTGTTAAACTTCATTATTTTGTCATTTTAGAATGATTATTTTGATCATAGTTTCTCTGTTATCGCTCTACCTACAGTACGGATAGTCATGGAATTCTGGACAAAATCATATCTGACAATATAAATATTCTCAGATTTGGGTCCGAGAGACAAAATCTCATCAAATGGGGGTCCGTGGCCCTAATGTGGACTAAATTAGGGGTCCTTGATATGAAAAAGGTTGAAAACCAGTGTTCTACATTATCAGTCTGTGTGTTCATGCATGTTCATGTCTTTTCAGTGGTATTGGGACGCTTTGGGGGCGCAAACCATCTCCTGTGGGCGTGTCTTGTGGGCGGGGCCAGCTATCAAGGTGAGGCTAGCGGCCGCAGAGCAGGAAGTCACAGCAACAACAACAACAACAACGGAGGAAAGCAGGAAGAAAAGAAAGAACAGCGAAGCTAAACGTTCAGCGGACAAAAGCTGTTCAAAACCTCGGAGCAAAGCTTTTTTTCGCCTGAGAGATCTGAACACAGTATGTCCAGAGCTCCATTCAGCTCAATAAGTCTGGACTCAGTGAACTGATGCTGCTCTGCCAAGTCCAGTTTCATCATACAGTTTGTCCTCTGCACCAGTGTTAGCATGGTCAGATAATCTCATTTTGCTTGTTTGGACGTGGCGTGTTGTATTCCTTCAACAGGCAGTAGCGGTTGCAAATAGATCAAACTTAAAACAGTGTCAACTAATGGATCAATTTAACAGGAACTGGGGAAACCGAGCCAGAGTGAGAGAGCTACGCCGCCATCTTGTCTTCAGGTCACATGCTTCTTCAACGCCTATAGAGGCTTTACAGTGCCGGTTAGATGCTGTTTCATGGTAGAATTGCTCCTCAAGATGATTGACAGGTGCTGAGGCAGGAACTTGACCAATTGAGGAGGAGGAGGAGGAGGGCGGGGCTAACAATACACTTCCTGCCTCTACTGGACAGCTTTTGTTAAGATGGCTGTACTAAAAAAAAAATCTGTATGCTGGACAATGTTATCCACAATGATTTACAGTACTGAGTGGATGGGAATGAAACCGCTAACTCCTAAGGACTGGTAGTGTGTGATCACAAAATGTGAGATTTAAATCTGCCTGATAAGCTGTGAATAATTTGTTGTATTTTTGTAAATGCTAAAGTGAAATGGACATTCATTTTGAACTGGGATCTGAGAGCTGAGAGCTTTACATTTGTATTTGATTCATTCATTCATTCATTCATTCATTATCTTTCCCTGCTTCTTCCTATTCAGGGTCACGGGGGGCTGGAGTCTATCCCAGCATGCACTGGGCAGAAGGGAGGGGGCAGGGAAACACCCTGGACAGGTCACCAGTCCATCACAGGGCTTGAGATAAGATTAATTGAATTAAATTTAATTACGTTTAATTTAATTTAATTTAACTTGGAGTTTTACATTACATGTAAAGGCCATGCTGACTGCAGTTTAATGCAAATGCAAAAGTTTTTTTAAGTGATATGTGACTCAGTTGATCAGCTGTGTGTCCTGCAGCGCTCTGTAGAGGAGAGCCATTGATTTTCCCATAAGGCCGTGGTATTTCCACAGTTGACTTCTTTACCTTGTTAAGCCCATCATGCTCATTAGATGCTTTCTGCATAATGTCAACTCACCAGTATGCCCTTTACCCCATAGAAATACAATAACTACACTGCTAAATGTCAATAACCCCCCCTACACCCCCCCCAACACACACACGCGCGCAAACACACACACACACACACACACACACACACACACACACAAGTGGTCAAGTGGTCAAGCTCAAATGCAGACAGCTTGAGTACCTGGGACTTACTGTCTGAAAGGTTTTTTTTCAGATCAGAGCAGATACATGAGAATCAAAAAGAAAAGACAGAGAAGAAAGATCACTAATTAGCTCCCTGGTTACCACAAATGTTGGCATAGCAACCGATAAAGCACAATTGGAAAGTGACCAATCAGATCAGACTGAAACGACCCTGTTGTATAAATGTCAATCTGACACTGCAGTACAACCAGGGTGGATCTGCTACAGTATCCACTTGGTTGTGTAACTGGACTTTACTGTTGCCTGCTGCCTTGAAGACTAATTGGATTTGTTAATTGGACAATTTACCAAGAAGCATCTGACCAACACACTGCTCACCTCCTGTACACACACACACACACACACACACTAACAGTCACTTCCCCTATGACTTCATCCCCTCATTTATTTTATTGTACTTCAAAAAATCAATTCAATTCAAATTTCATTTGTAAAATTTATTTTAATGTTCTTCCCTTTCATTTATTAAATCTTGTTCTGCTGTTTTCCAACATATTTTTTGTTATTTACAGTTTTTTGTTGGTTACAGTTGCAGTTAGTTAGTTTGCTTGTCATCTTTTTTTTACATTGACATTATGTAAAAATTATTATCTCTCTTGTATCAATCTGGTGTTTTCTTCTCCTCTGTGTAATTTGCCAATGTATTTTATCACTGTTTTTATCGTTGCACTTTTATGTTTTATGTGCAATAAACCTGAGTAAAATAAAATACTTGAATTAGTTAAATTGAAAGTGTCTTCTGCCTCAGTAACAGTAACAGAGCGAAGGTTGAGCTCATGGAAATACAATGGACTTTAACATTAGCAGCCATTTATACTGTAGTTTGTATTTTGTTGCATAATTCCTCAATGTGCCTCAAGAAACAGCATAGAGACCAGTGTGTCCGGTGCTATAAATACCCGCTGTGCTGCCCCATTTCATCTGACTGCATCTATATAATGATCTTCACACTGAGATACTGAACAAACCTGGCTGAGAAAGACCAGCCTGTTTCCATTTTCACACCTATTCTAGAAATTAATCATGGTGATCAGTAAAGGGAAAGTTACTTTTAAGAATAATTTAACTTAAAAAGTGACTTGTTATGTTACAAAGTTACTCTTTAGTTACTCTCTTTTAAAAGTAACTCAGTAGAGTAGAGATCATTAGAGATCATTGAAAATGATGTCCATCAGTTTAAAATGCAATTTAAATTTTTTTTCTCATGTATATCAAAAATGAATTTTGATTAAAGTTTTTTTTTTTCGATTAGCAGCATGTTGTCTGCACCAGATGCCACAGGATTTTGAGGATTTTTAAAAACAAAAATGAAACAAAATGAGAAAAAAAAAGCACCAACATTCTAATTAAAAAAAAAAGTAACTAATGGCGGATTAAAAGAATTGAAACATTATGCTGTAAATTAATAGTTACGGGAAAAAAGTAATCTGCATACTCTAATGCTTTACAAAGTAACATGTCACCTGCAACACTACGAATGACCAAATGTATTTATTTAGCAGCTGGGAAATCCACAGACATTCATTCTGTTACTGACAGCTGCACCTGTCCAGGCACTTTCAAACTGCAAGGTAGTGAAGTAAACACGATCTACATAATATCTGAATACATGTGAAGAATGATTCAAATGGTAATAGCTGATTTCCTGGGACTCACTTTTTGTTCTGAGCTTCCAGAGCAAAAGTTTCACCGCATCATAAAACTAAAGAAATATTTAATTTTAGTGGAATATTTTCACCTTTCAGCACACGAAAGGAGTCTCACAGCGGCTGTCAGCTCCCAGCACTCAGTATCAATAATGGAAAACAGGCAAAATAATTTCTTGAAAAAGTATAATCCAGGCTGCAGAGTGGAATAATATGAGCTGGATCTAACTTTCCTTGTTTGTAGCTGTGTTAAAGGTGTATATGTTTAGATTTAAGACTAGGATTTAAGACTACAGGTCCAATTTCATCGATTGACCGTTCATGACCTTCAAAAAACAACTAAAACATCCTCCCAAAGTGAAACATCACATTAAGAGTTTGAAGGAGTAAAAAGTGAGACGGATTATTATTCAGCCATTAGTTGCGACTCTTGATGAGAACGCCGTCGCATTAATCTCTCGTAAATTAAAATGACAGACGATGCAGACGGTCGCTCTTAAATTTCCAGCTTCTAAATGTGAAACTGCTAACCGTTGCCAAGGATGACTTTCAGTATGGTAAGTCAGAAAGCACGGCATGATAAATAGTTCCATTAGCAATTCATAAACACGTAATCCAGTCAGCGCTGTCGCTTTATCAGGAAACTGCTGATCAGAATCGCGGTCCGCCGGGTGAAAAGTGGAATTACAGAGCGGCCGTGATCAGAAAACAAAATAAAAGGCCAAATCCCTCGTTAGTGGTCCCTCTCATTATGTATTCACACACATACACACACACACACAAGTCAACACATCCAAATATGTGCACACACACGTAAACATGTATACACACACATACACACACACACACGCGTACACACACGTTCTCAACCCCCAGCTTCAAAACCCACCACATAAACACACATGTTAGCAAAACTCATACAGGGACACACGCATACACACACACACACACACACACACACACACACACACACACACACACGCACACGTTAGCAAAACTCATACACTGACACACACACACAGGCACATACACAGGCACATACACACACGTTCACACACAAACATGAAGTTGTATACACAGACACACACATACACACAACCACACTCTCTCTCTGTCTCTCTCTCTCACACACACACACACACACACGCACACACACACTCATACACACACATACACACATACACACACATACACACATTAGCCATCCAACCAATTCGCCCTCATCAGTGAAAAACATCGGGCAACAAATCATGCTGGGCACCGTAGGGAGCAGGCAGCCAGCAGTGGGGGGGAGGGGGGGGGGGGGAGAGGGGTGGGGGGTGAAGAAGAACAGCAAGAGGAGGAGGAAGAGGAGGAAGAGGAAGGGAGGGGGGGGAGAAGAGCAGTAAATTAGGTTTGGCTGCTGTCTCCATCCAGACTCCATGCTGCTACCAGCCGGTCGGGTCACCCTGGCTGTCAGGTCAGCGGCCAAGCTGCCCGCCCGGTCACATGACCCCCCCAACACACACACACACACACACACACACACACACACACACACACACCGCCCCCAGAGGCAGCTCCTGCTGACGGACCCAGCCATGCAGACTCCGTCTGTCTGTCTCTGGCGTTAAACGATGATGCTGATGATGTTGTAAATGATCATAAATCATAACACTGATAATGACATTATAATGGTCATAAGTGATGATATTGATGACCGTGGCCTACTGAAAATAACTTAACGTTGAATAAATAATGCCGTCATCGCTCTGTCTGATGAATGATGATGATGATGATGCTATTGGAAACTAGCTAGCAGTAGCTAAATGCTAAAAGCTGTGATACAAACAGGGGTGTAGTGGATCTAAACCCCATTTATCCATATTTACAGTTGTGGAATAGAGTTTACCCACTTTTTTATCACCTATATTCATAGTATATAGCCTATTATAGTAAGTAGTATCAAACTATCAAATTAGTCATTTAACTTATTTGAAAATTGGGTCTTTTAAAAGGAAAAAGAAACACTCAGGAAATGCTTTTCTGAAAAAAAAAATTGATTTCTGCATACATTACAATATCTATCTCTTGCAATTATGCCATTGCTGTTCTGTCTTGTGAAAATGAAACCATACACTTAAGGAATGTGATGAATGATGTCACTGATGTTACTGAAAAACTAACTAACATAACTAACATTAACTAAATACTGTCAACATAATGAACTGTGGCTTGTAATATGCCATGCACACTCTGTCTGTCTCTGCTATCAGGCCTAAATGATGATGGTGTTGCTGATGATGTTGTAGTGATCATTAACTGATATAACTGATGATATTATAGTGATTGTGATTGATCATATTGATGATCGTACTGAGAATAAGTTAACATTAGATGAGGAACGATGTTGTGGTTTTGTCTTGCGTGAAAATAAAAGCAAACACAAAGATTTTGATGAATAGTAATGATGATGGTACTGAAAACTAACTAGCTTTAGCTTGTTTGTAGCATGCTAGCTGACATATTGTTTGCTACTAGCATGGTTCTGGCTGAGAAGAAAGGATATCAGCAGGGGTACAAAACCTTAAGATATATGAAGTATGAATATCTAATGATTAAGACAGGAGTTTTATATTATATTATGGTATTTATGGCAGCTGGAGTGAGTGATTGTTCTCAGCTCTGTATGTTTGCTGCTGCTTAGCAGTTTGGTTTCTGAACTGCTGGTAGAGATGGCGAGTAGACTCCAAAAGAGTCGATTCTCGATTCCGATCACGTTGATTCTGAGAATCGATTCTACTAATAAACAGAATCGGAGTCGACTCCTGACTCTGGAATCATAGAAACATTGAAACATAGTTTCATTTAAATTAATTCATTCTGATTTAGGCCGATCTATACTAATCTGTGTTCGACAGAAGTGGGGAGGGGAAAGGGAGAAATTCAAGCCTCATTGGTTGAATGCCAACCGGGGTAAAACTTCAATTTTTGTGTCGATTTTCATTGGGAATCAGAATCGATTTAGAATCAATTCCATCAATTCCATCACAAGGAGTCGGAATCGACTGGTTTGCACATAAAACGGGTCTCAACCATGTAATGGAGGCAGATTATGAAAGCTGAGATAAAACTCAGAACAGTGGGTTGACTGCAGTTTGGCCTTTCTCCAGTTAAAACATCCTAACCTCACAACAGAACAGAATACAGTTTACATCAGGACAGACAGCGTTGGAGGCGAGGGACTCAATCACAGATAGTGACAGATATTGACTCAGTCTGCTGCCTCGTGATTCAGTCTGAGCCCGCTGGAATATGGACAAATTTGGAGCGAGTAAACAAGTTGTCTCCCACAAATAATGCAGTCACCCCTTGGGCCAATCAGTAACCAGATGCATCATCCCTCCAAGTTTCATCAAAATCAGACTAGTGTAGGAGTCAAGGCCTTTCAACGTTTTAAATTTTGACCTTTAATTACAGCGCCCCCATCCGGCCAATCAGTGTCATTTTTTAAACACCAGGACACGGTGACAAACTGCACCAATCCTCCAAGTTTCGTCAAAATACAAAGACCAGTAAAGTCTGAGATATCACCTGAGACAGAGAGACACATACCAGTCCATAGTCTCTCCCCCCCAAGGGTCAGAGGTCACAGCGCAGTGTACCGGTGATGCTTGAGTGATCATGTAGGAGAGAAATGCGGGAAAAGAAATAAAAATAGTAACTCAGGATCGAGGTGGAAGAGCAATTAGAGTGAGTAGGGCGATGACTCTTTCTTCCTGTCTCTTTAATTCCTGTCTTTCTGCCTGTTGCCACTGGCTCTCTCTCTCTCTCTCTCTCTCCCTCTCTCTCTCTCTCTCTCCTTCCCTCCCTCCCTCCCTCTCTCTCTCTCCTGACATCATGACGTCAAGCTGCCTCCAGTAGCACAACAGGGCAAACGCTGTAGTTGACACTTTGCATCCTCCATTTCCTCCAATTCAATTCACTTCAACTTAATTTGATTTGATTCAATGAGAGACTGCTGTGGTGTTTGACATCTAATGCCAAAGGGAGTTAAAATTATTATTATTATAATTATTATTGCTACTACTACTACTATTACAAATAATAGTAATAATAATTGAAATAAATATATTAATATAATGAATCGGTAACACTTTACAATAAGGGCCACTAAGTTAAGGGTTAGTTAATGCTTAATAAGGGTTAGTTAACAGTTAACTAATGTGTAATTTACTAATGGTGTCCATGTTAACTAAAGTATTAATTTATACATTATTTAATAGTTTATAAAGATGACTATTAAATTATGTATAAATTAATACCTCAGTTAACATGAACACCATTAGTAAATGATTACCAGACACATTAGTTAACTGTTAATTAAGTTAACTTGGTGACCCTTAACTTAGTGACCCTTATTGTAAAGTGTTACCAATGAATCAAATATAAAATAATAAATAATGCAAAAAGAATGGCAACAACAGAAAGTGATCACAATATAAATGCATCCAGTTGCATCAACATGCATCGACTCAAACCGCTTCACTTTAAAAAATCAGTACAACAATAACAATTTTAGAGGTGTTGGTGAAAAGAGGATTTATGGTGTTTGTTTGAGTGCGAGACAAACAGTATATATGTTTCAGAGAAGCTGTCTGGTCTGGCTGACGTCCTTCTGTTGTTGTGACAGAAGGTTTCGTTCCCAGCAGCCAACACTGCACATCCTGCCTTCACCCTCCTGAAGTGAAAGACAGTTTCTCCGTCTGTTAGACTTAGACTAGAAGTTTCCCCAATTCTGACTTCTGACTTTATTCCCCTCACATGTGACTCAGATCTGATGTTTTATAATCAATGTGGACAGAAAAAAAGCTGCACGGAGTTCCGATCTGGACCGCATGGATATGTGCAACAAAATTGGATCCTGAGACATGCAACCTACATGCGGCTTGCATTTGAACACTCAAATCATAATTCGTCAGCGTTACCATGACAACAAGTGCATCTCAGGTCATTCACCTGAGACAGTTGTCATAGCGTTGGCAGCTTGGATGAGCAGCGATAGCGTGGAGGACAACGAGACACAACAATGGAAAGAAAGTATTGGTATTGGGGAGACGCCTCAATTCAGTCAAAACTCAAAAGGCACAAACACTCTCAGAAAAAAAGATAAAGAGTTTGTACCTCTACAGCCCCAGTGACAAAAGGTTCAATTCTGTACCTTTTTTCCTGACAGTGTACCATAACCAAAATGTGTTGGAAACATTTAAACATCATAAAAGTGGTGATTGATTACAATAGTCATTCTTAGACATCCTCTACTTGGGATAAATTGTAGTGAATTAAATTGAAGTGAAATTAAACTATCCCTCAGTTTGCTGGAGATCCCCTGGAACACCATCAAGGACTCCTGAGGGTTCCCGAACCCCAATTTGACAACCACTGCTCTACGGTGGTGCTGTTCTTGTAGACACTAATCTTAAGTCAGCTAAAATCTTCAGTCAAGTTTACCATCCAGTTTTATTTTATGTTTTTTAAGGGTTAGTTTTCAAACAGATGTCTCATTTTGGACTGAAACTACATTTGCATTTTATACCTTTGAGAACCATTTACTCAGTCACTGCTTCACCAAATGCCACTCTTCCTGTGTGTGTTAAAGTGGAAATCACATATTTACATATTAGGCATGTACTGCAGCTGAAGCAGTTTATCCAGAGTGACAAACAGAGACTGACAGGAACAGACACTGACAGGGAAGGACTGTGGAAGGGCCCGGAAATATTAACATGACATTTTTCATTTTAGTTGTGGTTTGCTGATGCTGGTGTCCGGAGCGACTCAGCATGAGAGCAACAGCAGAATAAACTCAACAGAAATCACAACAAAATTAATTATAAAACTTTCTGAGGTACTGCAGGGTTATTGCAGGTATTGGTGGGATGTGTGCACACTGCATAAATATTTTAATTCATATGAAGTAGCCTAAAATATTAATGGTGTTGATGTGATTCCTCTGTTTAATCTTAAAAGAAAATTGATTGAATTTTGAGATGAAGGCTCCTGAGTGAATTTACAACTTTATATTAAGAGGTAATTACTGGTAGTGTGCCGAAACTTGAATATTGATGTGTGAGGAATGCAAGATTCATTATCAACCCCAATGAGTCTTACATTAAAGACAGGATAGCTATCTTATAAATAGACTGCTAGGATCAAGCAAACTCTCTCATTCAACCATGGCTTCACTGACTGTATTTATGGGAGAATGACAGTTCACATGCGATCAAATTGAACTTCATTTGTAATTTATATATTACACAAGCACTCTATTTTTAAAGAGCCATATTAAAAGAATTGAAAATCTCCTCTATTTATATACATATATGATCAAAGGTGATTAATGAAGACATATTTTGTTAGAGTGGCTAAATTTAAAGTTATTGCATTTTCAAAACTCCATCCTTTTTTTCCAGGCATGCAGTTTCAGTCTAACTAAAGGAAACGCATCACAACTGGACTCGCTCCTGATTGGCTCCCTCACTAAAGAATCACTGAAATCCGTCCAATCAGGGTCCAGTTTGCAGCATTTGACGTGGAAAGCCTCCAGTCAGCAGGTTTACCTCATTTGAATTAGAGGAGCCGCTGCTGTCGGCCAATCAGGAGCCAGTATTGTGACGACTCAGTCTTCACATTCATTCAGTTGAACTCATTCAATTAAACTTTGAACTGAACTACATTTATCTGCAGAACATCATGAAGAAGAGGAAAAAATTTGAAAACAGTAATAATGTGGAACCTTTAAATAACATTATGTACATAGTCTTGCCTTTTTTATTTCAATTTTCATCTATATTTTCTTCTGAATCTATTGTTATAAGCTTGTGATTCATCTGGTAGCTGATTGGTTCGATTCAAAACATTTATTTGCAAAACATCATAAAGAACATTATTTTTATCCTGATTCTCAGCCTATTGAAAACAAAATCATGGAAACTATAATAAATAATATGCGACAGTTGAGTCACTCTGACATTTTCATAAATCAGGTGTGAGCACAACTTGAAAAATGATCTCAAAATCACGATGAAGATTAAATCCAAGTAAATATTTTTAGAAACGAGGCCCTGTCTCATTTAACATTTAACCCTAACTCCTCCCCTTTTTTTTTTTTTAAAGGATCCTCTCTACCATGACATGAGGTGACAGAGGTGACAGGTGAGAGTGAATGAGGTGGATTCAGCTGATGACAGTGATCTGTAGCGGTCGATATCCAATCAGAGCGGACCGGCTGCAGGTGTGAGCGGAGAGTCAGTGTGACGGCCGTCTCCAAATCATCAATGATCAGATAATGGAGCGCTGATGGCATCTCCCAAAAAAAACCGCCGCGCTCGCATCCCCCCCCCCCCCGAGTCGATACCGATCGATAGCGAGGCATCGGGTTTCTGACACCCGTCGCACTTCCACATCCGATACTTGTCATTGTGACGGCAAATTAGGCGGATCAGAGATTATCTCGGCGCCAATAATTCCCGCCGCAACGTGACGAATCCGAGCTTAATCCTCTTTCCGTGGCAGCGGCAACCCGGGAGTGTGATAGGATCAAGCTCTCGCAAAACAAATTTCTGTTGTTTGGCCACAGCGCGCGCCGCCGAGATGATACAATAAACCGTGAGACCCGTGCGGAATGGGTTTCAAATTAGCATTGAACAGACACCCTGCTGGGAGCCGCCGCCGCCGCCGCCGCAATCAGATTAGTCACAGATTGGGATTAAACCAGCGTGTCCTCTACACAAAGATAATTTCCCCCGGACGTGAAGCACGGGCCAACTCTGCCTGACACTGTGAAATCTTTAGGAGGAGGTTGGGGTTCCCACTTCTACCCATTTGTACCCCAACATCCTGAGGGCAGCAGTAGCCTACAGCAGTCGTTCTCAACCTTTTTGGCTCGTAAACCCCTAAAAAAAATGAAGAGATGCGTACTGGCGACCCCCCCATCACAGTTGCAAAGAATGATTTCCTCCTTTTCAGATTGTTTCATTACATCAAAGGAGGCCTAGAGGCTGAAAACTATAAAGTATTTCACGAGAAAAAAACAAAAATTAGAGAAAAATCTGAAAAATACACAAATTTGGTAACAATTTACAATAAGGGTCACTAAGTTAAGGGTCACTTAATTAACAGGTAACTAATGTGTCTGGTAATCATTTACTAATGGTCTTCATGTTAACTAAGGTATTAATTTATACATTATTTAATAGTCATCTTTATAAACTATTAAATAATGTATAAATTAATACCTTAGTTAACATGAACACCATTAGTAAATTACACATTAGTTAACTGTTAATTAAGGGTTAATTAATGCTTATTAAGCATTATCTAACCCTTATTAAGCATTAACTAACCCTTGACTTAGTGACCCTATCACAGAAATCAACTCGGGACCCCCCAAAATTATCTTATGACCCTCTGGGAGGTCCCGACCCCCATGTAGAGAACCTGCTGGCCTAGAGATTAAAAGTGGGCTTGTGATTGGAAGGTTGTCAGTTCGAATCCCACAGCGCCGTCCCCTCAGTGACTGCAGCTGCACTGCGGAGCTCCCAGGTGTGAATGTGAGAGTGCAGCTGACTTTCTTTTAAACGACTCCATCAACTTTACCAGAAGAAATAAAGGTCAAAAAAACAGAGAGAGAAAAAAAAAAAAAAAAGTGCAGTCCCAGAGTGCAGGACTGAATCAAGCTGAGTCACACATCATGTTAGATACAGACTTCATACATCTGAAAGTCACTGACGCAGCATCCAGCCTCAGCCTCACATCCTCCTCACAACAAGTTCACAAATTACCATATGCATGTGTTTTTTGCTGCCAAAAGTCTGTCTAATAAAGAAGCTGCTTGTGAGCGCGTGTGACTGCAAGCCCTGGTTCGGACAACATAAAGAAACCGAATACAAACATGCACCAAAGTCAAACTCCACTAAAATCAAAGAAAACCGACTGTATGTGTGATTGCAAGTCCCATGAAGTGAACTCCCTGAAAACAGAGTATCTTTCATGGTGACATCATGCTGCACTAGAAGGCGTAAATAAAAACTCCCAACTAATAAATCAGATTAGAAAAAAAAGGAAAAAAGGAAATGACTGGTTGCTCTATATTGTCAAAATAGGATCAAAAATGTATCGGGTGCTCTCGGAAAACGGGGAAAAAAGAGTGCTACAAACAAAAGGACAATCCAGGCACTCCAAATATAAAAATATATAAACACGAGGAAGGAAGTATTTAAAAAGCCTTTGTTGTAGTGGCTAAATCATTAAAAAAGCCAACATGTTTCAACCACTGTAGGTCTTCTTCAGGGCTTTAAACATGACAATAAATCCGATTTTTGAACAGTCCCGCCCCTCTGCACCCCTCCCATCAAATCAAACTGCCTTTCTCTCCCTGACTCATATTCCATTGGTTTACATTTTTGAATGATCCCTCCCTGCGTTATGTGTCCCGCCTCAAGAGGAAATACATCAAATCAACGAAGTAAAAGATGCTGTTTCATGGTGTCTTTTAATGTCAATGTTCACTAGTGTGCATATTTACACTCACAAGTAATCATCACTTTGTTCATTTTGCGGGCTGAGAGCCACTGATGTAGACTGTGGTGGGTATGAAGGTGGGGAATATTATTATTATTATTATTTTAGGAGCTGTACTGCATGCATATCTGCGAATGTGCACTGCTGTGTTTTACTTGGCTGTCTTTTGGGGACAATAATCCTCATCTAATAATCTGCTCCCTGTTTTCTTGACCGCAGCAGGCGGTGGTCTTGCTGCTGCTGGGTCTGCACCTGACATCAGTTCTAATAAGACTGAATGAGCCTGCGTCCGGGGAAATAGAAATTTCATTCCGGTGCCAGGCTGAAAAAGATTAAGCTCTTCTGCTCTAATGAAATTAGGTACAGTAAATTATTTTAAAACTATCGTATATTTAATTAGTATTATAAAATTTGCAGTCACATGAATTTTAAATAATCCAACTAATCAATCTCAGAAGCCCTGAGCTAAATAATGCTTCTTCAACAAGAAAAACAGCAAATGGAAACAAAATGGAAGTGAGATCATGCTGCCAGCAGCAGTAACACTTCCAT
This sequence comes from Centroberyx affinis, assembly GCF_046629955.1. Taxonomy (NCBI): domain Eukaryota; kingdom Metazoa; phylum Chordata; class Actinopteri; order Beryciformes; family Berycidae; genus Centroberyx; species Centroberyx affinis. The sequence goes on along the minus strand of NW_027282616.1, from coordinate 26,029 downwards.
TGTTATTTCTGAACTGCAGTACTACTACTGAATATGTTGAAGACACACTGGTGAGTCAGACGAAGGTGCACACAGAAACACAGAAAAATAAAGGTGCGAACTGGTGCGGTTAATGGTTCTCCGGATTGATGAACCATTTCTGGTTCCACAAAGAACCTTAAAAGAACCATTTCTGTACTCTTTGCTTAGACTCCTGCATTGTGTTTTTGTTTCTCTGTCCTTGTATCGCCTCATTTGCAATTACACAATATATACTATGGAGGAGTTTGGTTATTTTCCACATTCAAAAGGTTCTTGAAAGGTTCTTTGTGGAACCAGAAATGGTTCTTCTATGGCATCACTCCGAAGAACCATTTTCTTCCAGTTCCAGTTTGTACCTTTATTTTTCTGTGTGTATACCGTTATATTTTGCTCAAATAAACAGTGGTGGAAGAAGTACTGAGATCTTTTACTTAAGTAAAAGTAGCAATACAACAATGTAAAGATACTCCGTTACAAGTAAAAGTCCTGCATTCAAAATCTTACTTAAGTAAAAGTACATAATTATTGGCAGCAAAATGTACTCAGAGGATCAAAGTAAACGTACTCATTATGCAAACTGTCCCCCTTTAGAGAGTTATATTTTTCATAAATTATTGGAATATTAATACTGATTTATTGACATACATGTACATGTAAGCAGCATTTTAAAGTTGTCAATGTGAAGCTAATATTAACAATTTAGCTATACTTTTGGGTAGTCTAATCTATAACAATGCTATTTTATAGTTATTTTATAAAGATGATCAAATGTTTTAAATATAAAATATTGATCTGAAAAGTAACTAGTAACTATAGCTGTGAAATCAATGTAATGGAGTAAAAAGTACAATATTTCCCTCTAAAATGTAGTGGAGTATAAGTACATAAAATGGAAATACTCAAGTAAAGTACAAGTACCTCAAAATTGTACTTAAGTACAGTACATGAGTAAATGTACTTAGTTACTTTCCACCACTGCAAATAAACATACTTGTGCTATGGTTTATCCATATGCTCTACCCATTGAGCCACACATCAATATTATGAAGATCAGTGCCAAAGAAGTAAATTACATTTACTTCAATAAAATCCATTCAGTGAGCTCATTAAATGGATTTTGAGAAAAAAAATTTGAGAAGAAAATGAATCTCACTTTTAATGTTCGTTGTGTTTGTGGACTCGTGTGACGATGAAAGGTTTGGTGCGATACTTCAAATCAAGTAATGAGGTGTGTGTGTGTGTGTGTTTCACCACACTGAGCCGCAGCACCAGGCAGCCTGAAGCCTTTCTGAGCCAATCACACTATTTTACCTGATATGTGTGTGTGTAGGTTTACATGCAGGCAGACTGCAGCTCACAGACTGGCTCAGGTCTTCCTCAGGTTCAGCTGTTAACACGCACCTTTGATACAAGGCCAAGAGGCGCGCTAATTGCTACCGTGCTCAAGAACTTAAAGGGCGTAGCTTTCTCCAGTTTAGCGCCTAATTTATTAAGACTACTTATGCAAATCAAGTCAGTCGCAATTTTCTAATTAGAGAACCTGAGGCGCAACCGGAGTCGCTGTCAAAACAACAGACAGACTGTGATTCCCCGCCGCAGCCGAGCCGGAGGCCGGGAGAGGAAGGCTTCACAGGTTTTATCGGTGCAGGTAAAGCGTGACTCATCTTAGTCCGAGGTTCTGGTTCGTTTTTTATTTCCTCAAGCAGTTATATTATAATATGATTTAATGATCTATAATTTCTCCTAATCTCATCCTCAGTCATTCTCAAATGGAAAACTCTCTCATTTGTCAGCTTCTGCAAAAAATGTCAAAGTTGTCCAGTGATTTTAACTTGTTTCCAGACCTATCAAGCTTGTTTCATGATATTTTTGGTCAAAGTATCTCACTGCACTGGCAGATAATCTGCTGGTAATAAATTCAATAAATTTCACTTGATTCATGCCAATATGACTTCTTTAAGGAAATCATTGTAAAACAAAAAATGAAGAAAATCTTGAAACAAGAAACTCCTGAAAAAAGTCAAATTTGTTGAAACCGGTAGAATTATCTGCCAGTGCAGTACGATGATTTCGCAAAAAAAAAAATCCTAAAATGAGCTTGATAAGTCTGGATACAAGATAAAATAAATGCCTCTGTGCTGGTCATTAAATACCATGCACAATTCCAGGTGAAACTGATGCGTTTTATTTCAGTAAATCGATGGGAATGATCTATTTCAATAATCTCCTCCTAGATTTTTGCGTCCTTCCATTGCTACTCCTCCTCCAAACACATCGGCCTTTTAACTGGGTCAGTCGTGCTAAAAGTCTCCTGCCAAGAGTCGACTCCATTTCCACATGCGAAAAGCTTAGTAGATCAGAATCGGCACTTTTTACACACGCAACTGCATTAACGGCACCGCAAACCGCTTAGTACTATAAATACAGCCCCGAGTCTCTGTTCCCATGAATAAATTAGTTAACAGAATATTCCCTTCCTCTGTTTCACGGAGGAAGTGTAGGTTACTTCTAATACAGGGGAAAGAAATGATGATCCCAGTGGTAAGTGCTGCTCGCAGCCATGTTTTTTTTTTTGGATGTACCCATAATGCCGTGCGAGTCTCTGCAGACAGCAACACCCAAAGACTTTACATCGTCCTAATTTATTAGTCGTTATTAACTTGTATATTAATCTATGGAAACATATTGTAAGTACACAGCAATACTGTGTTATACACTACCATTTAAAAGCTTGGACACTTGCACTTTTCCTTGTTTTTTTACTATTTTTCACATTTTAGAATAACAGTAAAGACATCAAAACTATGAAATAACACAAATGGAATTAAGCAGCGACCAAAAAAAGTGTTAAATAAATCAAAACTATCTTATATTTTAGATTCTTTAGCCGCCCTTTGCCTTGATGGAAAGGAATTCATACATAGGCATCAACTTCACTATTTATATTTGTCTAAGAAACTAAATTTCAAGCATTTAAGCAGAAGCCTTTAGACCAGTGATTCTCAACCTTTTTCATATCAAGGACCCCTAATTTAGTCCACATTTGGGCCACGGACCCCCATTTGATGAGATTTTGTCTCTTGAACCCAAATCTGAGAATGTTTTTATTGTTAGATATGGTTTTGTCCAGAATTCCATGACTGTCTGTATTGCAGGTAGAGAGATAACAATGAACAGTGAGACTATGATCAAAATAGTAATTCTTCTACATTCTCTAATTGTGTTCACTTCTTGTAAATGAAACAATAGTGAAGTTTAACAATTCATCAATTTGCCTTGGACCCCCTGGAACCCCCTCAAGGACCCCCTGGTGGTCCCCACGTTGAGAACCACTGCTTTAGATCAAAATGGCTTTAAGAGAATGAAAAACACAGTACATTCAATCAGGTGGGTCCAAACCTTTGACTGGTAGTGTATAATATAATAATGATATATTATGATGCTAGGTACAGTATATAAAGAAAATCTCTAAAACATAAGGTACTTGCCAGGGTTTAACAACACATAATAAACCCTGTAAAACTGTTTGTACTTGCAGACCTTATGAGAACTAGCATTCTCATAAGGTCTTTTCCTATTAGGGGGATTATGATTCAATGTGCTTTCACTGCTCTTCCATAGGTAAATACGCAGGTTAGCAGACTGGAGCGGAGCCAGTGTGAAGCTGAGCGTTACAGAATGGTCTGACATCACCGGCACACCGCCGCCAACGTGGCCCACCGCCGTCCAAGGCCTTCCATCTGCCGCGGCTGATAATCTTCCCCCCGGGGGCGCCCTGTTCTCCGGGTCTCCATGATCAAAGTTTAGATTTGCTTTAATTATTTCTGATCAATGCTGGCCATGGCTACTGTGGAGACCCGTGGCCAACGCTGAGGCAGCAAAGAACAAAAAAAAAACCAGCTGAGTCGTCCTGTGCCAGTGTGTAATACGCACACAGCCAAGAGAGAGAGAGAGAGAGAGAGAGAGAGAGAGAGAGAGAGAGAGAGAGAGAGAGAGAGAGAGAGAGAGAGGGGTACAGGCTAATGCAAGGCTCCAATCATTAGCCCTAAGTGTTCCTCATTATGTTCCTAAAGCCTCTGAAGACCTGGATCCCTAATTGATCTCATCCTGGCATTTAGCAACACTCAGGAAAGCAAAGGGCCGTTCGCTTCCCTGGCACTAACAGATAGGCTGCCTGGCTCGCCCGCAAACACTCGCTCTCTCTCTCTCTCTCTCGCGCTCGCTCGCTGCGAATGAATCGGATGGGCGAGCTGCGTCACACACACTGCTGCTCACACACACACACACACCAGGGCAAGAAAGAGGGCATTTTTTTGCCCCCTTGATCTGATTTTTACGGTTATTTTGATCCTTTTCAGCTGCAGTTTTACTGAACTGTGAAATAAAAGCGAATCTGAATGGTTCAAATTGAGTGTTTGTTTGCCAATATGCAATGCAAATGTTTTATTTCACACGGCTGGAAACTGGCAGCAAGCCTTCTAGAGGACTCTCTGTCCCCAACCAGTTCATCTTCACCCTCCACTGTTGAGTTTTTTGTTTTTTTTACAATATTTGTTGTTTTATTTTTTTGTTGACTCAGTGGTTTGTGTTGGTCGGTGTTTTCTTCCCCTGCTGGCTGTGTGGTGCCACATTCTCTCCTGCTTCAGGCTGCAAACTCGCTTGTTTTCTGATCAACAAAGGCTCCATTTTCCTCACCCAGAATGCACTGGAAGGAATCCCTCATTTCAGGCTCACATGAATCACCTACGGTGGCCCACGGGGGACAGTAGTCACGTTCACGTGTGCACATTTGACAGCGAAAAAACACAGGGTGAAATGCAAAAAGGGGTGCTCCTAATTATTGGGCATTTTTTGATTAGTATTTTATGAAGTTTCAAGGATATTTTTGCCCCGAGACCCCGGTGATTTCTGACCCTAACACAAACTGATATGTACGCTGGTTTTAAGGTGTTATAACATATGATGTTTTGTTGAATGGTTTTGTCCAAAGTGCCTTACAGTTCCATGACTGTATAGATTATAGTATGTGTGGCTCCAGAGGGAATTGCACCCCTAACCCAGCCACTGTTAGAGCCTTGCTCTACTCACTGAGGTACACTGGACCACAAACTGTCTACGCACTTTGAAGTCATTTCTCAATTCTTGCATTTACACCACATGATCCTTCCATCAGTAGATATAAAAGTGCAGAGGGTGGAGTAAACAGTAACCAGTAAACCGCCTCTACTGTAAATTTACTATGGCAATTTTGCGGAAATTGGACAGAAAAAAATACCAAACTACCAAAACGTTCTTACTTCTATACAATTTAGGCATTTAGCTGACACTCTTATCCAGAGCGAGTTACAGTGAGTGAGCAGGTGCAGCAGGACACACGGCTGTCAATGGACAATGTTGGTTGTTGTTGCAGGGACTGAACCTGAGACCTTCCAGTTCATGACAGGTTCTTAAATCACTAGACTCGTCTCTAAAGGCTAAAATGTTTTCCTCTGATGCTGTTATCCAGAGAGACTTAAAATGACTGAGCAGGACCGGAAACCTGCGACCTTTCAGCTACAGATCAGACTCTCTGACCACTCTCTCTGACCATGCCAGACAATTACTTCATGTTAACTTTGATAAAGGATCCATGCTGCTGTTGTCGGGTGAAAACCTCATAAGAAAAACAGCCTTGTTTTCAGATTGACCAGCATGGAGTTTTGCACACACCAACTCCAAATTTGGAGCTGGTTTTCACCCGACAACAACGATAATAAATTAAGATGTTAAGGTTACAGTTCATGCAGTTACATATATGATGTAGGCCAAATAATCAATCATCTCAAGTCAATCAATTACAAAACTGAATGATTCACCATGAAGCAGTGCTACTGTCCAGATATAATACTGTACAACTCAGTAGGTTGAGCTAGGCACTTTTGATTCCCATTGGAACAACTCCTGCTTAAGATTTACACACTCTTGGTACTGTAAGGTGCTTTGGATAAAAGCGGAAGTAAAATGCTTAAGGGCAAAATGGAAAAGAAACTGAATTTAAAGTCTATATTTACATTCCTAAGCAACAGAATTTTTCACTGTTTGAAATTAATCCCAGAGGGCTTTAAATTACAGTTTGTACAGTGATAATTCCTCAGCATGTTTCATATGTAGTAACCCATATTTAAACTGTTAGCAACATCTGTATCAACTTCAAGTAAATCCATATATGTTGGTAATCCATTTATTTCCCATTGTTCCCATTTTTAGTCTACTCAAATTGTTGAAATAACTGGCAGCATGTGTACATAACCTCACAATTTATATTCTACTTTACTGATTTTATCGTTCTATTATTTATTTCTACTATTTGTATTGCTTAATTTCAAGTTATGTGCTTATACTCGATTTCTTTTCCCTGCTCAATCCTGTAACTTTTGTTGCTGCAACGACCAAATTTCCATACTGATCAGTAAGGTTTTATCTTATCTCACCTTATCTCAACTTATCTCATCTTATTGAATTTGGTTACATCATGAAGGCATAACCAATTAGATGTGTAATTTCTCATTAAAATGGCTGTTTTCATCATCCTGGGGTGTGAATAACGTCACAAAAACAGAATCTGAAGTCATTTCTAGGCTGATAGAAGCCTGTCTGTTGAATTTCCCTGATACCAGCAACTGTTTTTTGTTGGGCGGGATTAAAAAATGACTTTCATATCTAACAAGGGGGGTTACTGGGGTCATTGTCAGATAATAGTTGCCAAATGTTGAGTTTGAATAGGCGTGTCAGTCAGCTCAGGCCCACAGCCTCCGGAAAGGGCAACATCACTTTGAACTGTATCACAGTCCAAACGCCCCAAAAACAAGCTGCACTTTTTCACAGTTACTGAATTTTAACAACGCTCAAATCCTGGTGCATGATGGGAAGTCAATTCCTTTAAGAAAAATAAACTACTGGAAATAGTCAGCTTTGCTCAAGTCTTGAGGCTCAAGTCTCAAGTCAAGTCCCAAAGTCTAAATGTAGATTACCAAGTCAAGTCCAAGTCATTAATGTCAAGTCTCAGGTCTAAATGTTGAACAGCAAGTCAAGTCAGAACAAATCAAGAGTCCAGTATCAATTTAATATCTTAAAGAAAACTAAATATCTAGGACTTTTCAATGCAATATGGTTTTAATAGGATAAAAACTTGGTAAGAGCATCATGAGTTTGATTTCTATAATCAGTTTCAACTTCAATAAATTCAATCATTCCATACAAATTCAGAAAACAGAATTTAAATTCAGTCGTCTGCTGGAACAAATCTCATCACTTTCAATCTGAGTCATTTACAAAAACACAAGATCTCAAGTCAAGACTTTAGAAACCTTTTCAAGTCATCAGAGTCCAAGTCAGAGTCAAGTCCCAAGTCACCAGAACCCAAGTCAAGTCAAGTCTCAAGTCTTCTCTTCATGCAGCAAGTCAAGTCTCAAGCAATTCAAACTGTGACTCGAGGCCAAGTCATGTGACTCGAGTCCCCACCTCTGCCTCTGTCCACTCTTCCTCTTTCTTAATCATTAGTAGCTTCTGTAAATCAACAAATAAGTTACTCAAACTGTCTTTTGACACTAATTTCACAGTGAAATCTGTAATTTCACAGAAATCCACTGTAACTCATAACATTCCCAGGAATTCACCTTCACCGTAACGAGTCACAGCGATGTGAAGTCATTCATAATATACTCTTGTTATTTATGGTGCAAATCTGTCTCTGTCTGCTAATCAATAATGTATTATCATACATCAAGTTTTGGAAATGAACCTGCCCAGAAGTTAATTATTGTAGAGATGGTAGAGAACTCCACCGAAGCAGTCGATTGTTTTTCATTAGAGGACTTGGGAAATTGATCACGGAATATATATATATATATATTTCCATTTGTTATGATAGGGGAGTTGAGTGATAAATATCCGCTGGGTACCTGCAGAGCAAATGAAACGGCCTGCGGGCAGCTGCATAAATAATACACTGGATTTAATTTTGCTGAACTCCAACTGCTGAACTGCTAGCTGATGCTGGATGGTTTCTGTAAGGGAGGGCCAGCAGAGGAGAGACCGTCCTTTAACTGGAAGACCTGGTTCAGTCCCTCATGGCAGCAAACCCCCTCCCTGCTGAAGTGTCCCGGAGCAAAACACCGAGTTCTGTAGCTTTTCCTCAACCTGCCTCGTCGTCTGCTTCTACTGCAGTTTGTGTTTTCCTACGTAAGAAGCCCTCGCTGTTTGATTCTGAGGGACTGACACCAAAACCTGACGTTTACCGCTGATGTTTTACATCCTGAAACATTTTCTCATATCAAAATCCACTGTAGCAGCTGGAAATATCTGGATTGGCTAGTTATCCACCAAGAAGAAAAATACAACAAACTACTGAATGGGAGTGCAAGATACAAGAGCAATAGCTGTTTTTTAACACGGTTAAAGTCTTTCAGGGTGGATTTTGTGGTATTTGCCGTTAGCGTTCATGCTTTTTCCGTCCTTGATTCATGTGTTTTCTCATCACATCACATGGTGGATTCTTTTATCCAAAGCACCGTACAGTATCATGAGTCATAGGTGGCCCCGGTGGGAATAAACCCTCATTTCATATCAGAAGAAGTGGAAAAACGGGATTGCATCTCGTTGCTTACAACTTGGAGGCGCTCACGTGTTTCAGTCACGTGTTTAACGCCCACAGCCAAGATGGCGGTCAGAAGGTCAGTTGTGGTCATTAACAAGTTACTTTAAAATCAACCATAAACAAACTTTAGTACACAACAAACTAGAGTAGAGATGATTGTATTAGCATGAATATAACTAATAATTTCGATTTTTATTTCATCGTCTTTGTGGCTTTGTTTACACACTTCTGCGATTCCTGACGCCAAGTGGGAGATATCGGAGCCTGCAAAATTCCCACGCACTACTTGTTATCACCACTAGGTGGCAGACATGAACGGTTTTTCCCAGTTGGCAGCTTGTATTTACGGTAAAACGTACATGACGTGAAGACAGAAATAATACCATTATTTTCCCATTGAGCTACAGCAGCAGAAACTCCATTCTTTGTTTTTTCAGACTACAAAGCTAAACACTTCAAGAAGTAACTTTCTTCTTCTGGAAATAAAAAAGTTTGACTTTGTACTTGTGCAAAAACAAAATAACACAGAACAGAGCTTCTTTTTTTTCATTCAACATGTTTTTCGGGTTGAATTTCACCGTCTGCTCGAAGAAAAACAGAAGCAAGCCTGTGACCAGACTGTAAATCCCGCTGACAGCCGACACTCAGCCGGAACACTTACGGGGGCTAATGCGTGCCGAAACTAGAAATGTTACGCCAAAGTGAAATATCACTCAAAGTTACACGACATTGTAGTAAGTCATTCTGTCAGCTCTGTGCTTTGACTGTCTGCGTCTGGGCTAACCTTTTATTTAATGAATAAACCACCAGGGCTTTCTTCCTTGTAAGTCATTCTGTTCACGGAAAAAAACAGTCGGCCCTGTTCCATTTCAATCCGGCCAATTCAAGACGAGAGCTTCTATTTAATATCGAGACTCGACAGCGTCTGACCTACAAGGCTTCTTTCCTTAAAATAATAGAAAAAAAAACATAATTAAGAGGGGTGACCTTCTCTAAATCATTGAATTCCAATATCAATTTATTTCATGAACTGGCAGAGTCGGATCTAATTTGCCCCGTGACGTGATCGAGGAGTGTGTGTGTGCAGTGTGTGTGTGTGTGTGTGTGCAGTGTGTGTGTGTGTGTGTCTGCTGAATGGAGGTGTAGAGAGATTCTACGTGCCGCTGCCTTTTCAAGGCGAGCTCAAGGTTACCTTCCTTCCAGTGGCTCACAGACAGGTATATGGCTGCAAGCAGAATTAAATATTCGCTCTGATAATATAAATTATAGATTACATTTTTCCATAGGGATCCTGCATACATTTTCCCCTTGAATAGCCACTTCATTGTGTGTTGCATATGGAGATCAGGAGGAGCGGGGCCCATATTTCAGCGCGGACAGGTGAATTGTTTAGATTGCGTGTTCATACGGACTGTGTGCTTTTTCCACTTGAGAGGATAAAGCATTATATTGAATATAGAAATCCATAGAGGCAAAGGTCACTGTGTCCATTTCATTCTGGTAAGATGAATCGTTTGCATACTGAGGAGTTGTTGCGTGCTTGTGTGCATAGTAACGATCTGTGCAAGCACCGGAAACGTGCGAGGCGATCAATCTGCATTATCACGGGGGGGGGGGGCGGGGGGGGGGGGAGAATGGCGTGTGAAATGACCGAAGCACATGATCAAAAGAGGAGAGGAGAGGAGGAATCTCATTTGTTTCTCCGGAGAAGCCGAGCTCTCCGAAACCCGCAGGTACTTTATTTGTCGCGGTTGCACTGCGACAAACGGCACCATAAAAACACACAGAGCCTCGCCGCAAATCACCTCCAACGCCTGGGATCTTTTTTTTTTTTTTTTTTTTTTTAATAAACGATCCGAAGTGCTACAGTATAGTTCTCTCTTTTCCGCTGCTGCACAATTGCGAGATACTAAATTTAGTTCATAATTTCATTTAAACCAGTGAATATGCATTTCCCTTGAGAGCGAGTGTGACCACATTTGTGGCATACATATGCTCCAGTTATGGCACAGAACTCCTGTCATGCTCATTGCTTGCACACACACACACACACACACACACACGCACACGCACACACACACACACACAGTCGGAGGCTCGAACACATGTATACATGCATGTAAATACCTACGCCCACTCATCCCCCTACACAAACAAATATCCAGGCAAACACACACACACACACACACACACACAAATCTCAGCAATCCCATGAGCTTTTCCCAAGGCTTACTGTACTAACTTCAAAATATCACCGTTCCAACAACAACAACCGAGCAATAGGGCTGACATGTCAATCACTGTCCAAAGGTCTGTCAATCATTTTGACTGATTGATCGGTATTCCCCGATGCATGTGCATTAGCATTCTCCAAAGGCAAGGCTGACCAATATGATTAATGATTGTTGCTGACCAGGTCTATACAGTCTGCTGGAGGCCAGGGGTCCATGTCATGTTCACCTTCTCTGTCCTCTTCAATCAGGAAGGATTCTGGATCAGAATTGATCCATTTCCACCTGGACTATAAAGTAGGCTACATGAATAGAGGGCTTTCAGGTGATGTCGGCCATATTGGAGGTCCTCAGTTCTGGGAACACCTGAATTTATTTCCAAGTTTACAACTTGTCCGTCAGAATTGAACAGACAGTTCATTTCTGTCTGTTTGACTGAACTGATCATTTCATCACTGATCCATCTGATTGATTTAGTGTTTAGATAATGTCAGCTTGCTAGCTAGCTAACCATAGTATCTGGTCAGCTAAACATCACTGTCTTGTTGTCACACATCTGATTAGCACACTAACTAACGTATCTAGCAGCAGCTAGCGTTAGCATGTTCACATTACCCCAGTGTGTTTGCTGGCTAGTTAGCTAGCTAACAGTTTGTTCAGGTTAACTGAGCTGACTCTTCTCAAGCTACAACTCTTCATGTTTTGGAGTAGAGACTAGGGCTAAAGACAAGACAGTTTACTGTGTCACAGTAACCTACATTTGGAAACAAATCCACCTTATCACACTATTCACTTTTACTGAGAACGTTACTGAATGGATCTACAGCCACACCACAACAAGCTGACTCAGCTGCTCTCTGGTTGTTATATTCAGCCCTTATTTGCGCAGCCAATTCTCCAATCAACCTCCATGATGGATCCAGGTGTGTTTGATAGATTTGACACGACTGCAAAGCCTCTATGAGTCATCTTGTATTCAGTGCATTTTATTTTATAATTTTAGTTAAAACAATTGAAAAAAATCATCCAATGGAGAGAGATCATTTACGTTCACATTAGGCCCTTACAGCAGCTCATGCTCTCATCCAGAGTGACTTGCCGTTAATGCAGCCGCAGAACAAGCTTCATTTCCTAGATCACCAACATTACAAGCAAGAGGTCATGGGTCAGTCCCATTTGTTTCACCAATGATCTTGAAACAAGTGGCAGTGTCTCGAGATAAGACCGGCCACTCAACGTGTTTAAAGATCATGTCACTCGATTCAAGGAAATTCTTTAAAACAAGCTGTAATGCGCTTGAAACAAGAGGCATGATCTCACCTGCTTGGCAGCTTCTTTCACCTGTTCTGACAGAAAATACGGATTTAAGACTGAATACAGCATTAAAGGGCTTGTTGAGATGAATATTTCTCGCAGGTCCAATCTAAATTCACGGCTCTCCTGCCTCTGGTGAATAATAGGAGCGGAGAGAGAGGGAGAGAGATATGTGCGAGCATTAAATGTGTATTCATCAGGTCTGGCCCCGGCCATTGACAGGCTAATCAATGTTTAGTAATAAGGCTGAATGTGGAATGAGGTGTGGGGGGTCCGGGTCGGGACGGAGGGGAAAGAGATATCAATTAAGCAGGGAACTGCAGAGTCCAAGCCCGGGGAGCTGAGATGGCAATATCCTGACTCTGGTTCATTAACTAAACAGTGTGCGCTGAATGCAAAACTACTCCAGCCCCCTCCTATACCCCCCCCCCCTCCTTTTTTTTTTCCCCCAACTGCAAACGACTGCCTTATTCAATGGAAATGAAGGAGTCGCAGCAGAAGGTAGAAAAATGCCTTTGATAGTTCACATAATGAAATACCTGCGAGGCCGGTGCTAGTCGGGGGAAATAACATCCACACGTGACGCAATAAAGTGAAACGTGTGGGAAGCCTGTGAGGTGGAAATGCAAAGCAGGACGAAAACACCACGCCAAATTATATTGTGGAATATTTGCATACGATACGCATTCAGTGCAAATTGGAGAAACAGTGTGGCTCAAAGTGAATACGAGGAGTGAATTCCCAAAACGCCACATGTCCCCTTTGGAAAAAATGATGATTAGTCTACCTAAAGCTGATCATCTATTATCTCTAAAGTCTAGAGGATCCAGTCTGTAGAGTGCCATCTCTTTGTCAACCAAGGACTTAAGTTACCTCCTATCACCCTCATTTGTTTTAGTTTCTTGGTATCAATCAATTCTTAATCTTTTTCATATGAAGGACCCTTAATTTAGTCCACATTAGAGCCACAGACCATGGACCATGGATGAGATTTTGTTTCTCGGACCCAAATCTGAGAATATTCTTATTGTCAGATATGATTTTGTCCAGAATTCCATGACTATCTATCATCTATCAAAACAGTCATTCCTCTACATTCTCTAATTGTGTTAACTCCTTGTAAACAAATTAATGGTGAAGTTTAACAATTCATCCAACTTTCTGGGGACCTCCTGGAACCCCCTCAAGGACCCCTGGTGGTCCCCGGACCCCACAATGAGAACCACTGACTTAAAGAACCGAATGAGTTCAACATCACCAACAGAACCCAAAAACATGCTGTTATTTATTTTCCCAGGGGGGCAATTTAAGGCAGGTGAAGGGTGGTGACATCCAACGTTTTAGCACTATTTACTGAATGCGTTCACCTTATTGATGATGCTTTAGGCGTCCGGTGGCTCAGTGCCAGGTAACTACAGCGTCACAGATCTGAGTCCAGCTTGTGACCTTTATTGGGTTTCTTCCCCTTCTCTCTCTCTCTCTCTCTCTCTCCTCCATGTTTCTTTTCCTGTCACTATCCTTTACATATCATGTAATGAAGAAGAAAAAAAGCCTTGAAACCAATCTTCAAAAAAGTAATTTTACAGAAAACTTCTCATCTATGTGTCTTTGTCCTGTTGATTGTGTCTTTTGTATTATGTTTTGAAGACCAAGGACCACGGCTGGAACACGTCCTGCATGTTTTGTGGCATCCTTGAACATTTTGAGACGACTGGAGGTTTTAACGAGTTTTAAAAATTCTCCAATAAACTAAACTAAATTACAAAAAGCGTCTATCCTCCCACCTTCCCCTTCAACTTGAACAAACCGCCCACTGAACACGACCAACAGCAAACATTCACAAACACCACAACCATGATGCCAGTGACTCTCAGTCCAAACACGGCACCACAAACACACCAACAACAGCAACTCCAGAACCCAGCCAACACAAGTCAATTTTCTACGACCCGAACAGAACAGAAGCACGGGTCGATGACGGCCGCGGCCTCGTTTCCTCATTTCCTCATTTGTCACTGAGGAAAAGTTGGCCGCGGCTTCGCTTTGGTGCGACATCGACCATAAGCATCCAATCACACGCCGGCGTCACCGAACGTCCCGCCTACTGCTGCAACGTTAGCTCGAAGATCGGGTTGCTAGAGGGGGGTCTGAGGGCCTCGATGAATAGGCAACTTTTCAGGCAGCGGGGAAGAGAAACGTTGCTTCCAGCGGGGATGGGAGCCGGCGATGACCTCGAAACCAACATGGATGGAAAAAAAAATTAAAGCTCGAAGGAACAAATGTGTCATGCAAAAATATGGCTGTAGCCTCGGGATAGAACGTTTCATCGCCTCATATGCAACAGTGGAAGAACGACACATATTTGGCACACATTCAATCTATTGAGAAATAATTATGGCTGCCTGTCCTGTTGTTATTATTTACATTTGCATATAAGCACATTTAGCTCTCATCCAGAGTGACTTACAAAGAGCACAACAGTAGAATAAGCTTCAGCTCCTATTAGGGTGAATTGCTGTTTCAATTAGTGAAATTACAGAGTGACCCCCCCCCCCCCACCACCACCACCACCACCACCCCCAACCCTCGACACCACTAATATTCCTATTGAACTGATGACAGATGAGACTTTGCTATTTCCATGAAAGAAGCCCATTGTAACTTATTGGCAGAAAATTATAGACATTGTTCTCATTGTCATTGTGTCAGACAGAAGAATTCCCCCTCAGGCGGACAACAGCAAACCGTCTTCCCTCTACAGACTGACTGAAACACAAAGACCATGAATCATAAGCTTAAACATCCCAGTGTGTGTGTGTGTTTGTGGCTCTGACTCTGACCCTTGACCTCTTTGCTATTAATTGCTTGCTATATTTCTAATAAAGCTTAGTCTACTGTTGTACTCATTTGAAGTTATTCTGGATAAGAGAATCATCTAATACCAAAAATGTGTGTGTGTGTGTGTGTGTGTGTGTGTGTAGAGAATATGTGTAGTTCCCCTTTACCCCCCCTCTCCCACATGCCTGTTGACATTTTGGAGAGCAGATCAGACACGCACACTGTCCACTAGCGGTCGCTGTTTGCTCCTCTGTCGCCTTGGATTCAATGCAGTTGGGCGACTTAATGCAACTCACTACGTGCGGGCTGGCTCACACACAGAGAGAAATAACACAAAACCCAAGGCAACTTTGACAAGCGGGTGACTTAACCTGACAAATTGGCTCCTTTTTCCCCTTCAACACTTTTGCCATAGCCGGCTCGCGGCTCACGCGCGCCCCAGACAGCAGCAAAGCAATAAAAATGCAAATTCCCTTTTCCTCCAACACACACATCATTATTTCCCCATATGAAGTCCATTTCATGCCTCTGCTTACCTGAAAAACACTATTGTTTCCCACAAATAGATCCCCAGCGCGTTTATTCGGCACATTTTTGCCAGTCTCATTTTTTGGGGAAGGGGGGGGGGGGGTTATGGTGGTGGTGGTGGTGGATGGGGGGGGGGGGGGGGGTTACTCTCTTGAGAGATTGAATTTCCAAATCCTTGGGGGTGGAAGAGGAAGAGGAGGAGGAGGAGGAGGAGGAGGGGGGGTGTGATTCCGGACCTCCAAGGTGAGCCGAAATCTCTTTCTCCCTGTCGCTTGTTTCAGATCCCAGAGTCGCCGGTGCCGAACCGCGGGATGCTCATAACCTCACCGGCCACGAAATCATGTTTGTGTCCGCTCTCACGCCGCCACCGTGGAGCTGGAAATCCTCCCGAGCGCCCCGAAATCCACTTTTTTTTTTTTTTTTTTCAGGACCACGGACAGCGGCACAGACACCGGCGGGCTGCGGGAGGAATCTCGTCCAGGTCTGGCTGGGAAGAGGAAGGGGGGGGGGGGGGTGTGAGGGGGGGTTGGGGGGGTAGTTGGGGGGGGGGGGGAGGGGGGGGGTAGCTGCTCACAGGCTGCTGTTAATTGACACACAATTACACCCAATTACTCTGAGGTCTAGTCTGAGCGATCCACAGCGGCCAAAGGGGAAACAAAACATACTCCTTCAGTGGTGGAAAAGCCCAAGAAAAAAAAAAAAAAAAAAAAAAGACAAAAAAAAAATACCGGGGCGATTTTGGCTGCAGGAAAGCTGCGCGCTGCGTCTCAGTGTCTCAGTTCTCCAGGGGATTCAGGAACTGTGCGCGTGTATAGATCCCTAAATCCACAGTTGCCAGTCGCCGAAACACGCACGAAATAAGCCCAAACACACACACACCCCAGTGTTTTTTCCCCGTATCTGGCTGTGTCTTCTGCAGGTTTTCTCTCACATGCATCCCAGAGACAGGAGGCGCGTCGCTCTGCTGGATCCGTGCGTATCGGTGGCTGCGGGAGTCCCGGCGCTGCTGCTGCTGCTGAGAGCGGGAGGTGTGCAGGTAGTCTGCCTCCTCTTCTCCTGCTCCGTCCCCTTCTCCTGCTTCTCGTAGTTGTCTCCCAAGGGTGAGTAGTTGGCGCTGCAGCAGCACAGCACAGCTACTCCCATTGTCTGGTGGTCAAGTTGGAGACGCACCGGCGGCCGCTGCGCTCCGCATCCGCTCCCATCCGGGGACCGCTTCGGTAAAATCCCCAGGAGGATTGAGAATATTAAAATAACGTGGAAACCGGCGCGGTGGGGTGATGTGGACGCGTCGGACAAGCCTCTTCCATGGCAGGATAGCAGCTACACTCGCTCCTTCCCGGCACGCACACACACACACACACTCTCACATAGACATACAGTAGAGTAGAGAGCCAGCCTCCGTGCGCTCCGACACTGTATTTTCTTGCTGCAGTCATTTAGCAAACTCCAAAAAACGCACCTCACCTTGGAGAGACACGCCCACATGCCGCTGCCATTGGCCCGCTCGGTGCTGGATGCGGCCTCTGATTGGCCAGCGGAGGTGTCGCTCCCTCACGGGTTCTGCCCCCGCTCTTACGCATAGACCCCCTGAGGAAAAATCACTATAACAGGAACTTATTGTGAGTTTATAGTGACCTTATAGAGCTATAATATTCCTAAAGACACTTTTAGTGTGTGTGTGGTACTCAGTAGTGAGTTTATAGTGACCTTATAGTACTTTATGGTATTTTTTATCTCCTATGGTTTCACTGTAATATTCCTATAATATTTCTGTATGAACCTATAGTGTGTCTGTGTTACTCAATAAAGAGTCTAACTTCAACTCGTGCTTCATGGTATTTCTTTTTATGACTATATGATATTTGTATAATATAATATTCCTATAGGGACTTACAGTATAGTGCATCTGTGTTACTCAATAGTGACTTTACAGGAATTTAATGAATTTAGTGACTAGTTGATGATATCTTTTTTTTTTGTATCTTAAATGACATCAAACATGGTATCACTAATACTAATCATACTTTATGGTATTAGTCCTATGGGACCACTATAATATTCCTATAACATTCCCATAGAATATTCCATATATAGTTTGTAGTTTTGCTGTGATATTTATGCTGTATAATTTCTGTTTAAACCTTAATATAACTTATTATAGCATATAATAATGTATAAACAGGAGTGGGTTAGAAAGCTCAGTGTGATTCACAGTGTATATTTACATAAAATTTTATAAACATGTTATACCAAACCATTTTTTCCCCTCTTTCATCATCCCTAAACCTTATAGTCCTACTGATGTGTCATCCTTGACAATCTTTAAGATGTGTTGTATATTGACGCTTTGCATTTGTATATTAGAAATAAACTAAACAATACCATCCCTATAATATTCCTATAGGGAGTTATAGTGTGTCATGACCATATGGTACTTAATGGTATGTTTTTTTTATGTTGTTATCTCCTATGCTATCACTAAAATACTCCTATAATATTCCAATAACATCTGCTATGGTATTACTGTAGGACTTATGGCTATAATTCTATGGCTCTAATTCTTTTGACCTGTAGCAGCTGCATAATATTTTAAGGCTTTGTTATGATATGATATGTGATTTAATTTCCTGCTAATGTGTATTAGAAGGGTACTAACCCACACACACACACACACACAGACACACACACACACACACACACACGCACACACACACACACTCTCCTCCTCCTCAGGACCGCTTTGTCCGAAGTGTCCGCTGGAACGTGACTCTGTTTCTAATGCCTGCAGCCACTGAAGGATCACAAGGCCGAGCGAGACTGGGATTGAAGAGCAGGGGAGAGAGAGAGAGAGAGAGGGAGAGAGAGAGAGAGAGAGAGGGGAGAGAGAGAGGGGGGGGGGGGGGGGGGAGAGAGACAGAGAGAGAGGGGGGAGAGAGAGAGAGAGGGGGGGGGGGGAGAGAGAGAGACAGAGAGAGAGAGGGGGGAGAGAGAGAGAGAGAGAGAGAGAGAGAGAGAGGGGGGAGAGAGAGAGAGAGAGACAGAGAGAGAGGGGGGGAGAGAGAGGGGGGGAGTAACACACACACACACACACACACACACACACATACACACACACAGCTGCTAAATATGGATATGATGTCTTCATTAGTGTAGAGTGGAAGGCTGTTCCTTCTACAAGGCTTCTATCTGAGGTTCAGATGTACTGCTGCCTGCAGTCTAAACAGTCTCAGTTATGAGAGGATTAGATCATTATTACAGTATCAGATCTGTGAAGTACAACTTGTCCTTTATTCATTAATTCAATTGGAAAAAATGGTTTGTGTAGAGGCTTTACAACAAAAAACAAACAACACATAGAGCATGTAAAACTCAATATATGGACCGTTATATAGTGATGACAGGATGTATTATCTGACACCTCTGCCTCACTGTAGGCCGTCAAAACACAACCTGGTTCAGTTAAAATGCACAGGAACCAGTTTCTCACCTGGTATTCAAATATTTAGTGAATTAGAGCGTAATCGTGAAAATCTGCCTGAAAACCTGAATTCCTGTGGGTAAAAATATGAAATATAAAACAATAAATGGAAATAGAAAATAACAAAGATATTTTTTTTGTTTTGGTAGCATTTTTAATGAGTGCATTTCAGTGCTTTCACCTGTAAACAGACATTCGTAGGCCTATTTCTCAACAAAACTTCCATTCCAATATTTTTACTACTAGGCTACTACTACTGCTACTACTAATACTGCTAATACTGCTGCAGACTTTTCACTGTGGCTAATGCAGGACTCAACCTCAAGGGGAAAAAACACTAAATGTATCTGAAATACACAAAATAAGTAGGCTATAGTTTGACTAGCTAGCAGGATGCGAGCTGGTCATCACCATGGAAACGGAAAACTAACGAGCTGGTTTTGCAAAAGGACATGATTTTTTTTTTTCTGATTTTAATTCAGTGGAAAGTGGAAGCCATCAAGGGATGCAGGATGAATATTTCAGTAATGTCAGACTTTAAAACATCACAGGTCCATTATAGCGTTTTATGTAAATGCAGAGTCAAGTGCAGCAGTGCTTGTTTACAGTCACAGGAGGCTTTAATTGGCTTTGGACTCTCCGGCGTTTCGGTTGGGTCGAACCACCCGGCCGATCCGCACATACTACTCAGAGAGATTCCTCTAAGGCCGGACAGCATGCTTCAGTATGAATGAGCAGCTCAGAGCGGGCATGTGACGGGAACGCCACAGGTTCAAATCCCCGGAGCTTCTGGGGAAAATCTCGACAGGGAAAGAGAATGAGAAACACTCTCTCCTCCTTAAACAACACGCATTCTCATTCACTTTCCAGGGATTTGAACAGGCAACATTTGGGTCACAATCTCAAGGAAAGGAAAAGTTAGTACACAACATTCTAGAAACAAAAACATATATGTTCACAATATGTGTACTTTTCCCCCCAAACCCATCCCGTCTCAACTCCCCGACCCTCCCTCATCTTCCCTCCCCCTCATGGCGACCGATCCCCCCCCCACCCACCCAGCCACCCACCCAACACAGATCTCTATTAATCAATTCTCAAAAGGAAATGGCAAAAGGAAATGATTATGAAATATTTTCCCATAGCTACAAAATAAAGTAAATACAACTCAAAGAAAAAACACAAAACACAAGACACAAGAATACATATATGCATCCATACATACATACAGTATATCTATATATATATACAATATATATGGTACAGATACATACATATACTCATACACATACATTAGATTGTTATCCAGTATTATTTTATAATCAAATGGCAGCATTCAAAGGGAGCTTATATAATGCTTCAATTGTGGCTAAGGTTTCTGTCCAAGCTGAGATGGTTTTTCCACTGGCACCATGCATTTTGGCTCCATATTTATCACATCAAGGTAAGTATTAATCCATTGTGGATATGTAAGAGTATGAGGTGGCTGCCAACAGACAGCTAACTAGCTACAAAGTTTTGAACAGGCAAATCATGTATTTTGCTCCTTTGGTATTGCCTTTCATAAAGTTTTGTCATTATAACGAGGTAACATAGCTAGCTGACAAGTGCTAATTTGGTAGCATTAATCAAAAATAAACAGAAAGAGCTCAATAAAATGACTTCAGAGCTTATTGACCCCAACGATGGATACATCTGTTCTCCAAGCATCGTTTTTGAGACGTTTATTCCTGCTGTCTTCCAAATAAAAGTTGCAGAGAGCTTTGAATGGATGGAATCGACTTCTCCTTCATTTTGCACTTTCCAGGCAGAACTATTGTTCATGAAACCAAATCACATCATTATGGAAACAGGGAAGCATGGAAATGTGATTGGCTGTTGACCAACTTTCTTCTGCTGACAAGCTTGTAGAGCGTCCACACATCAGCTGAGTTTCCCTGGTCGCTCTGTGTAGTGGCTTCCCCGTCTCACCAGGTGTCCTTGCCCCAGGTGTCCTTAAACCACTTAATTAAATAAACAACATACATGCAGTAGCAGAGCTGACCCAAGGGGGAGCAAGGCATAAGCATACAGAAACCATTCAACATTCATATTTAACCATACCATATTTACCATAGCATGTTTGTATACCGCTTTATATAAATCATTTTACTTTCATTACTTTCATACATTTAACTCCCTTTTCCCCAAGTTTTAACCATAACCATAGCTCATAGTTCATTATGGCTCCATCACTCTAGTCTGTAGGAAATGACTGGATGTCCGGTGACTTGTTGATCACGTTGATCGCTGTGGAAGAAAATTCAACATATGTATTAAGAGCTGAACTGGGGTCTCCTCTGGGAATGTAAGGTTTCATGATGTATGGCCACCTCACTGTAACCCTTGTGCCATAACTTACTATGCCAGAGGTTCTTGTTGTCAGAGTGGCTCCTGGATGTCTCTGAGATGTCTATAGAAGCTCTAACTTAAGACATAACATGTGTTGCTTCTACTCTCCTTTGGTGACCTGTTCTAATGTCAGCACATTCTGTTTGTCCTTGGAAGATACATAAAGGACTGGTTTAATCTCTTTCTCTTCGAAGAAGTGTACGTAGCCTCCTATTGTGTGCATCTCTTCCTCTTATAAGACCCTTTTCAATAAATATATATTCAACTAAGACGTCTATAACAATCCCAGTGTGAACACAGGGTAACATCCCCCTCTGATCCTTTTTAATGATACTTTATTTGTCCTGGAGCGGTTGTCACGAGGGATTGAACCCACTTCTTCTCCTGGTCTTCCTGCTCCCTCCTCTTCCCCGCTGCCCGACACATCACTTCAGCTCCTGTACAGAACTGGACTCTGTGCCTCTCTGGGTCTTTCCTCTGCTCCTCAGTGTCTCCTCTCTGCTGCTCTGCTGTGATGGAGCGGCCCGAGAAACTAACAGAATCTGACATTTAAACTGACAAGTGGTAAGAACTGACAGAAACACACAACTGACACAATGCAGCTGCCTGTGTGTAGTTTAGCTTCTGTCTGTGTGTGTGTGTTTATGCTTGTGAGTCTGAGTGTATCCATTTGTGTTTCTATGTGTGTGTGTGTGTGTGTGTGTGTGTGTGTGTGTGTTTGTGCACACACACACACATGTATGCAACTCATGCATCTGTATGTATGTGTCAGTATATGTGCCAGTATGTGCACAAACTTGTGTGTGTGTGTGTGTCTGTGTATGTTTGTGTGCAGATGTGTGTATGTTTGTGTATATATATGATCATGCATTAGTGTGTGATTTTGTATGTGCACAAATAATAATAACAATAATAATAATAATAATAACTTTATTTGTATAGTACTTTTCTAAAAACAATGTTTACAAAGTGCTTTACATACAATAAAACCAAAAGCAGTGATGTGAAACTACCACAATGAATGATAGAAAAATAAATATAAATTAAAAAAAAATATATATATATAATAGAAAAAAGGAATAAAAGGTAATATATGAGGTAAACAGGTACAACTGAAAAACACACAAACAAACAGAGATACAATTAAAAACAGATCAAACTTTACATAAAAGTGTGTGCTGAAAAAAAATTATAAAAAGTAGGAATAAAAGGTAATACAAGAGATAAACAGGTACAACTAAAAAAAAAAAAAAAAAAAATTATGTGAACTCAAAGCTTTTTGGACACGTTGGTTTTCATACATGAACATGTCAAATTCCCCATTTCCTGTGAATTTGCCTCTTTGCATGTGAAATTAAGATTTCACATGTGAACTTGAAAATAATTGTCATATGTGATGGCAGGTGAAAATGAAAAAAATAAATGTTTGCATGTGGAAAAAGATTTTCACCTCTAAAGTAAAAACTGTCACGTGATGTCAGCTTTCACATGTGACTTTTTTGAGTGTACATGCATATGTATGTACTTGTGTTTTGTGCTAATGTACCTGTGTGCCAGTGTTCCAAGTATACACAAACACATGCATATCGTGAAAAATTGATAAACCCCTGAACTACTGAAACATGTTTTTTCAGGTGCTGGAAAGTGCAGGAAAAACCGGCGTTGCAAAGTGATGATTCTTGCCACACACCAAGTCTCTAGAAAAAGTTCCTTTATTTTACTTGAGATAAAAATGTTTTCTTCTTCAGGTTCGCTCTGTTCGCTCCTGAACTTTTTATCTCATGTAAAATAAAGGAACTTTTTTCTACAGACTTGGTTTTGCAGCAAGAATCAATACTATACACATGCATATGTTTGTGTGTTCATTGCATGTCAAAGTTTGGACACCTGCATTTTTCTTTATTTTTTACTATTTTCCGCATTTTAGAATAACAGTAAAGACATCAAAACTATGAAATAACACAAATCGAATTATGCAGCAACCAAAAAAGTGTTAAAGAAATCAAAACTATCTTTATTTTAGATTCTTGAAAGTAGCTGCCCTTTGCCTTGATGGAAAGACAAAGGCTTTGGAAAGAAAATTCATACATAGGATCAACTTCACTATTTATAGAAACTAAATTTCAAGCATTTAAGCAGAAATCTTAAGATCAAAAATGGCTTTAAGAGAATGAAAAACATAGAACATTCAATCAGGTGTGTGACTGGTGTATGTGTGTGTGTGTGTGTCCTGTGTGCATGCACATGTATGTATTTGTGTTTTGTGCTCATGCAAATGTATGTGTATTGTGTGTTTTGTGTGTTGAGAGTATATGTATGTGATGTATGTGTGTGTTTGTACTTGTCCTCCATACACACGTGTATGTTTTTGTGAGTGTTTGTCCATGCGTATAAGTACAGTATGTCTGTGTGTGTGTGTGTGTGTGTGTGTGTGTGTGGTGTGTGTATTCATATAACTTCCCGGCTCAGCAGTATTACATTTATTATCAACAAAGGCCATCGTATATCAGTTAAAGTGTGAGGTTTGCTGCTGGAAGGCGACCAGCAGCTCGGAGTAAAGACAATGTTTAGCAGCAGGCCTCCAGGAAGGATCGATAGCTCCGGTTTCCTAATGAAAGGAGCGTCTTGGTAGCAGTTATCTATTACTAAAGGTCATCATGTCCACTCTCAGAGTCTTCAGAGAGAGACCTGGGGAAAGGCCTAATCTCCAGCATTTTTCATATCAGAGCAGATAATCGATGGCTGCTATAGGAGGCGGCGCTGTAACACTCAACGTCACTGGAAGAGAGGCAGGATATCTGAAATGGATCGGTCATGGAGAAGAGAGACACCGACAGTATGGAGAGGACAGACAGGGAAAATATCTCTCTCTCTCTGCCCGTATGTCTGTCTGTCTCTCTCTCTCCCTCTCTCTTCTCTTACACATGTATTTTTCTCTCTTAAACTGGGCTGAGATTACAGGAGTTTTTAAAATCCTAACCGATTTTGAAATCGGGTTGCATCACGCACATAAGGAGAAACTTAACCGATTTTCTTCTCTCAAATCGCAAACAAGCTCACACACGATGGTGCATCACACACTACAAGATATTATTCAGATTATCTTTCCCGACGGAGCTGCTGTACGCAACAACTCACGTGACCACGGAGAGGCAGGAGGCAGATGTTTACAGACATGGAGGTGGAACAGCTGCTTTGGTGTGTTTCAGTAGTTTTACCAAAGAAAAGTGAAAGGCCAGACGAGTTTGGATGGAGGAAATGGTTAGTTCCGACCAAGACTCAGGTCCAGATTTCTCCTCTGATTGTCGGGAGGGGCGAATGGGGATAAATCCGCGAAAAAACTCCTGTAATCTGAGCCCGGCCATTACTCTCTGTCTTTCTCAGTCTCTCTCTCTCACTGAGTTAAATTCAGTGACTTTGTTATGACTGATTATCAGAAACAGTATTGCTAAAGCGGTATACACAATGCACATTTTCAAAACCGACAAACAACAGTTTATACGTTCGAGCCATACTGAGATGATAAATGATTTGGTTTGAAAACATGTTCCA
The DNA here is from genome assembly GCF_046629955.1 of Centroberyx affinis. Taxonomy (NCBI): domain Eukaryota; kingdom Metazoa; phylum Chordata; class Actinopteri; order Beryciformes; family Berycidae; genus Centroberyx; species Centroberyx affinis. Next base: position 1,041 of record NW_027282616.1, on the reverse strand, counting down.
ATATATATAATAGCAATGTAATAACAATATCGGTAATAACTCATTTTCTTTCTCTTCGTTGCCTCCCTCTCTCTCTCTCTCTCTCTGTAGTTCCATCTACCTCTCTCTTCATCTCTTTCCTTTTTCATGATTGAAATGTGAAATTCACGGTCGTCTTTTGTGCATGTTTGACCACCTGGATCTGCAGTAATTAGGGCAGAGATTAATTTTTTGGCTCACTAGTCGGTGTGGCGAGTGGATTTCAGACCAGCTACTGTCTGAATGTTCACAAGCCAAAACATTTTTTTCTTAAAATATGATCAAAGGCATTGCAGATAATCTAACAGCATGTAATTTCATCATCCTTATTACGATACGGACAGAGGGTTTTATTTGTATCTATGTATTAATTATATTATGCCAATTGGTAATGTCACATTGCCCAAGCGTGTGATTATAAGAGTGAAAATACAACAAGACAAAAAAACTGTTGAACTGTGAATGAGTTTGGGAAGGTGTGGTGGAGTTCCCTCACTTCCCTCACATCATGTTGTGTTTTTATTAATGTCTGTGCTTGTGTAACTTAGGAGGATTCACTGGTCTGCAGTGCTTGGAATTACTGCTGTTTCTCTGGATGTACTTACCAGGGTGTGTTGTAGTTCCTGGTGTTCGGGCAAAAGAGTCCTACAGCAACTGAAGCTGAATTTATAGTTCTGGGTGCTCCCATTGGTAATTGACGGGGGACATCCTAAAGGGGGGAGCTATAGTAAGGTTTTATGGTTAGTAGTTAGTATTTCCTAAATTATTGTAATAATGATATAGGCGACTACAAAGTGTACAACTGCTAAGTATAGCTATATATGTGTTAATTTATATGTTTAAGAATGTCCTTGTTGGAGCTCCCCTGTTGTTAGTTTGGTCCACTAATTAAGCGCCTGGGTAGGGAGGTATATAAGGAGTGATTGTGTGTGGGTAATGCTGCTTGGGCTGGCAGTAGCACCTGTATAAATTTTCTGCTTGACTAAATGTGCCAAATGAGTTGATCTGCCTCCTGCCTCCTCA